>NC_087222.1:27652800-27678486 GCF_015104395.2 Macrobrachium nipponense
AAATTGACTACCTAGAAAACACATTAGCCAGTACAGTGATTAGAAAACTTAAATCTCATTTTGCTAGGTATGGATTGCCCTGTGTATTGATTAGTGATAATGGACCCCAATTTGTAAATGAGAATTTCAAAGTTTGCAACTGATTATGATTTCGAGCATAGGACAAGTAGCCCTACACATGCCCAATCTAATGGTATGGTCGAATCTGCAGTGAAAACATCTAAACGTTTTAATTAGAAAAGCTGTGAAAGTAATAAAGATCCCTATCTAGCCATTTTGGACCATAGGAATACTCCTACTAGTGATAAAGATGCCAGCCCATCACAGTATAACCTAGTAGGAGAACACGTACCAAATTACCAATGTTATCCAAGTTACTTGAAAATCAAAATGTAAATTTAGAGTTGGCTAAGGTAAAGAAGAAAATAAAAAATGCTAAGAGTAAATTCTATTATGATAAAAATGCAGATAAAGATTTAAGTATTTTGCATGAAGGAGATTAATGTACTTCTTAAAACCTTATGTTTTGGGCAAAAAAAGGCCTGGAAAAAGGAAAAGTTGTGGAACGATTAGATGAAAGGTCTTATCTAATTGAAAGTGAAGGCAAGCTATTTAGAAGGAATAGAGTTCAGTTGAAAGAAACCCCAAGTGATGTGCATATGCCCAAGGTAAATGAACCAGTAACTATTGACCTTATTGGTAATGAAATTGAAACTCCTTTCAAAGTGGAAAATAGAGTTGAAAGTGACAGACAAACAAGGTCAACCAGAAATAAATTACCTTCTAAGTATTCTGATTATGAAATGTATTGATGTTGTACGCAATTTCTTTAATGTCATATAAATGTTATGATTATGAAGTGTATCGATTTGGTATGTATATTCTTGAATGGCATGTTTAATTTTATACTAAGAATGAATATTTCAGTTTTGAACAGGTACAACCACATGTCTGTTATAATGGTGTACAATGTTTTGAATGTTAATAACTTTTAGAGCTGATTATAGTCCTAACCAGTAACATATCAAAGTAAATTCCAGTGTGGTATTTTAACTGATAATCCATCCAAATAAATTTAATTTTAAAAGAAGAAAAGATGTTATATTATTAATAATTATTCAGTAATTATGATAATTGTATTGTTGAGAACGCTACCAACAGTTCCATGATTCCTGATGCCACCGCCAGATGTCGGCGTGTGTTATTGATGCTGTAACCCCGCTCATTACAATAAAGTTAAGTTGTAACATGTGAGTTTATATCATGAATATCACCTCCAATGCACGACATTGAGACAGCCTAGACTATGGTAATTGACGTTTTCCTATGTTATTTTACTTGCTGTACAAGATTTGAAACTAATATTTATTCGGACGACTGTAACTAAGAAGTAATTTACCTTTGAAGACTACATGACGGTACCAACTGGTTGATGTACGGGTTCAAAGGTAAATTAAAGTTTAGTCCCAGTAGAACGAAAAAAATATTCCCTTCAACTCTTGTAAAGCAAGTAAAATAACATAGGAAAACGCCAACTGCCATAGTCTAGATCGCCTTGGAATACTTCTATAGGCCGATTTACCAAGTGTTTAGCAAAGTGTAAACACAGCCGCCATGTTTGAATTCCTCATCCACCACGGAGCCATATGTTCACTGGGGGGAAGGCGGGGTACCGGGGGCACAGGAGGTACGAGTTGTCTAAATGACGACGGGTCATTGGGTAGTGGATGTGGCAATTAATGATAACTAACTAACAAAACCTAACACTCCTAACTGAAAATTACTAAACTACAATTGTGCTAACAATAGGGGGGTATAGTTTGGGATCTTTACCTTAAAAGGGGCAGATTGTACAATTCAGGTACGAACTTAGATATGCCGAATCCTGTCTTCGTCTCCGGTTCTTGAAACTCAGCCCAACTTGAATCTTGAACAGATTTTCGGCCAAATACCAAACGAATCACGAACACACATAGGTTTCCCAAAATTATATTACGATGTCCTTATATCGTAACAGAATATTTAACACTATTACTGGTGAAACACGGTCACTTTGAGAGTATTGGGTGTGGGGTGTTAACACTGTGAATGTTTCTTGCTAAATGATTTTAATACGCAAATTACACAATCTGGTGAATGTAGGTATCGGCAACGCATTGGTGACAAGGCCTCTGATTGGTAAGAAGAATTGTGGGCGGATACATTGAGGGGGATGATTTCATACGTATGTGAACTAACATCGTATTTTCAGAAAAGGAAAAAAAAAAAAATGTGCAATAATGCGTAACACATAGTGAGCAGGATATTGCAATGAACGGTCAGTGCAAGAAATCAGAGGCGCCAGTTGAAGAGACAATGAGAATTCTGTAAAACCGTAAAATGTAGTGTCTTTAATTTCTATGAAACCTAAGGTATTGTGCATATTATTCAAGGAAATAATATTGCAATGAAATGTTGTGTAACCTAACCTAGTAGAACATATTATTTGGCTGAGGGGCAGAGCCCACCCGTACCCTCTACCCCTCCACCAGTAAGACAAATTTGAAGGTAGACTAAGATATAACCAAGCTAACTACACTAACCTAACCTAACCTATCCTGGTAGAACGTGTTACCTGACTGGGGGCGGAGCCCCCTGTACACCCCTGTAAAGGAAGACAAACTTGAAGGAAGGTCAACATATAGGTTACCATACTAACCTAACCTAACCTAACCTAACCTAGTAGAACATATTACCTGACCGGGGGGGCAGACCCCATAAAGGAAGACAAACTTGAAGGCAGACTAAGATATAACCAACCTAACTTCACCAACCTAACCTAACCTAACCTAGTAGAACATGTTACTTGACAAGGGGGGCTCCGCCCCCATACCCCCCGTAAAAGAAGGCAAACTTGAAGGTAGACTAAGATATAACCAACCTAACTTCACCAACCTAACCTAATCTAACCTAGTAGAACATATTATATTATCTGACCGGGGGGGGGGGGGGGGGTCAAGAAAGACAAACTTGAAGGAAGAACAACATATAGGTTAACATACTAACTTAACCTAGTAGAACATATTATCTGAACGGGGTGGGGGGACCAGGCAGCCAACACCCCCCCCCCCCCCCCCCCCCCCTCCCCCCCCCCCCCTAAAGGAAAGAGAAAACTTAAAGGTAGCCTAAGATATAACCAATGAAAATGCTCTAATAATTAGTAAAATTTTATCCAAAAATTTTTTATGGGTGAGAAAAGATTGTAAAATTATGAGCGTAAATAGACAGAGGTGGATAATGAAAAGAGAAGGGAAAAAAACGTGTAAATTGAAATGTGAGTAAAAGGATATAATGGAATATATATAAGTAGATGTTCCAATAAGGTCAAATTTTAACAAAGGAATTGTTATGGGTATGAAATCTATTCTTAATGATGTAATGCAAACAGTCAGACGTGAATACTGGAAAGGGGAGGGAGTGAGTTGTGTATAAATCATGTATGGAATATCCCAAGCAACTTGCTATTTCATGTAACCGACAGGAAGGTAGGTATGAATCGTCCTAACACCCACTTCTAGTCCAACCACAGGCATTTTCAGGTGTCTGTCCTCAATTATAACTTAACATTTCAAGGTATTTATGGAAAAATTATTAGGTGTGGACAAAACAAATATTATACAAATACTATGATAAAGGAAAGAGGAATAAACACTAGAATTCATATAACATGATTAAAAAACAAATTAGGAAAATGAATTTATGCAACTCAATGTATGGATACCCCTCAATTCTTCACTCGGTCCTATAGCAATGTAGGGGTCATACTGCAATGTATGACCGTACACCCCCATTTTTTCCCTCACTAAGTAGTCTGTGTTTAGAACAAAAGCTCCCTTACAACTAGCGCATGCGCAGTAGAATTGGCGCATGCGTAGGGGTTCGGTGTTGTAATAGTAGTAGTAGTAGATGGGATTTGTATGTGAAACGGCTCCACTATCGATGCTTGTTACCTATTATTTTCGATTGTATTTTGTGTTTTAAATATCATAAATAATGGGAAATAACACGGCAAAACCTCCCCTCCAAGTAGTTTCTCCTGACCCAAAACCCCCAGTTCCCACTGGGGGTCCCCCTTACCGTATGATAGAGTTGGGGTTTTGTCCCCACCCAAAACCCAGATTCCCAATAGGGGTCCCCTTTACCGTAGGATAGAGTTCAAAGGTAAATTAGAGTCTTCCGAATAAATATTACTTCAAATTCTTGTTCAGTAGGTAAAACTGCATAGAGAAACACCAAGTGCCATAGTCTGGGCCGCCGGAAATAGTTTAGAAATGGAAGAAACTAAGCAAAACCTTCCCTTTCTGGTTAATGTTTAGGGGAGAGAGAGAGAGAGAGAGAGGGCGCAAAATGAATCAGTTCTAGAGAAATGTACCCAATTACAATCAGACTTGTCTCTGTCTGAACACCAACTGGGGCAATGTGTCCCAAGCACCAGTAAAAAGATTATCTATGTGAATTTCCATTAATATAACCCACTTTCAAATCCCAACTTTTCAACTTATGATTGACGCTTTGCTTTTCGATTTTAATGTCCATTTTTCTTTTCTCTTTCTTCTACTACAGGTTCTTTCGACATTTCTCGGTACCTAATAATAAGTCCTTTTAATCTAGAGTCTTCATTTATGGCTCTTTCGCAATAATAATAATAATAATAATAATAATAATAAAGTCAGTATAATTCATCTCTCTTTCTCTCGATAATAATAATAAGGAAGAAACACCAGCTACCTTGCAGTAACAAGTGGTACGAGCACCAACCCGAAGGAGTGATAGAAAACGATCAGGCAAAGATTCTCTGGGACTATGGTATCAGAACAGATAGGGTGATACGTGCAAATAGACCAGACGTGACGTTGATTGACAAAATAAAGAAGAAAGTATCACTCACTGATGTCGCAATACCATGGGACACCAGAGTTGAAGAGAAAGAGGGGGAAAAAATGGATAAGTATCAAGACCTGAAAATAGAAATAAGAAGGATATGGGATATGCCAGTGGAAATTGTACCCATAATCATAGGAGCACTAGACACGATCCCAAGATCCCTGAAAAGGAATCTAGAAAAACTAGAGGCTGAAGTAGCTCCAGGACTCATGCAAATGAGATGTGATCCTATAAACGGCACACAGTAAGAAAAGTGATGGACTCCTAAGGAGGCAGGATGCAAAACTGGTACCCCACACTATAATTACCACCAATCAAATTGGAGGGACTGTGATAGCCAATAATAATAATAATAATAATAATACTAATAATAATAATAATAATAATAATAATAATAATAATAACAGAGAAGTCTGGGGTGATGTTTTCATTTTTTGAACGGAATCATATTTTATGGAATGACATCTGGAGTTTTCTTGTTTTGTGTTTTTTTTTTTGGGGGGGGGGGGGGTGGGGTGTGGGGATAGGGGGTGGGGGGTGTGGGCCATCCAGGTAAAAGTAAGAGGGGAATCATTTCCCCTTCTCGCTTCCCCAGATTCCTCTGAGGGGAAGCAAATGAAGAGATACATTGAATGAAGAGAGAGAAGTGGAAGCGATTGACAGATATTACAATTGGGTCCATGCATGGCTAGAGAGTCGAAGGAGAGAGAGATGGAGAGAGAGAGAGAGAGAGAGAGAGAAGAGAGAGGGCAGGGGGAATAATCACTGCCTCTAAATCTGGAGGAAATATTAAAGACGAAGACAAAATATTGGAGAAACTCGAAGAAGAGAAAGGAAACAATTAGAAGTGTCAACCATCTTCCCTTAAACAGCTGGAAGTGAAAGTCGAGTTCATTCAGTGGAAAATTCACGCAGTGCAAAAAAGCCTCATTGCCTACGAGAGGGAATTGTTTATTAGTATATTATCATTTACAAATGGCAGGCTGAATACGATCAAGAGACTCGCTTGTTCAGCAGTAGTTCTGCCTGACCCAGACAAGAGTATGATGACGGTATATTACTTTAAACAGAATGAAATATGACGCTTTGAAGGCTATTTACATGTGATACCGGATTTCTTAATGAATAAATTGCATACGGATTTTAGCCGTTCAAAAATAGTATAGTTGCAGACGATTCGAAATTAATTTCTCGTATCATCCGCCATCAGGCAAAAATAAATTGCCCAAATAAAAATAGAGTAAGTCTCTATGAGAAGAGCCACGAATGAATCAGATCTGGAACCTAACTATTGTAACATATCAAAATTGTATTTTTTTTCACTTTCATCATAATTTAATTTACTTCTCAGCAAACAGCATTTAAACAATTTTTTCCCTTTTTTTGTATATATATATACAATCTTTTTATATATATATTAATAATATATAATATATATATATATATATATGATATATATATATATATATATATATATATACAGACTTAGTTTCACACAATCCTGTGCTCTCAGTCAGTTCGGTAAAAAAAAAGATGATAATAAATAAATAAAACGCTTTTTCGTCCCGTTAACCAACGGAAGTATCGAAGAGAGAAAGAGCGAGAGAGAGAGAGAGAGAGAGAGAGAGAGAGAGAGAGAGAGAGAAGAGAGAGAAGAGGATACTCCGTTTTCTATGCGTCCATTTTAGTGCTTTATGTTCAAGTTGGACACCAGCTCTCTCTCTCTCTCTCTTTCCTTCGATACTTCCGTTGGGGGGGCCGAGCAGGCCTACAAGTGCGGCAGCGACGTCGGGTGGGTAAAGCACGTCCCTGGGTGTAGCAGCGGCGTCGGCAGGCAGGGGATTTGGTCTGGGGACTCGCAGGTGTGGCAATGGCGGTGGGGGAAGAACCAAGGAGGCCCGCAGGTTCAGCGGGTCGAGAAGATATCTGGTGTCCCCCGAGTGAGGCAAAGGAGGCCGCGACGTCGGATGGATGTTTCTGAACCGCCGCCCGAATTTTGTGTTGGCTGACCGCACCCAGCTACCGTCCTTCGAAATAAACGGCAAGACACGCTGGGAAGCAGTGCCGTGATTAGTCCGTTAATGGCGTTGGTGTCGTCCTCGCAGTGGAGTTTTCAGAGACTTAAACTGTGGCGCCGTATTGAGTCCGTTAAAGGTTCTCTGAAGGTGAGCGGCCGTAATTTGTCCGTTAAAGGCTGGCCCTAAACTGCTGTGTCACCAACTCCAGGAGGTCACCAGTTGTGAGGCCAAGAGATTAAGACAGGTGAGCCTGGGGTACTGATGATTATTTACTTGTTGTTGTTTTTGATTTAGCTGACCATGTGTCAGCACGGGCTCTTGCTCACAGAGCAGCCCGCAACAGCTTTATTTACAGACAAACTGGATTGATATAGACAGGTGCGGACGGATATGTAATGCAGTCTCGCATCGCGAACAGAAATGACTCTGAGACAGTAAATTTTTGTTTTCTTACAGACATACATTTAGATATATTAAGACGTACAAATAACTGGAATTGCAAGTGTTATACATCGGCGGAAAGGCCGCGGAACGCTCTATCGGACGGAAGTAAGAACAACGCGACTTGATGATTGGGTTCGATGAAAATAGGGAAAAAGCGTTGTCCTTACACCCTCTTTGGAGGTAATAGATCAATAAAAAGACAAAAAATACCTTCTTCCGAGATAATAGATCGATAAAAAAAAAAAAAATACCTCCTCCGAGATGATAGATCAATGAAAAGACAAAATATACCCTCTTCCGAAATAATTGATCAATAAAAGGACAAAAAATACTCTCATAAAATACTGATCTTAACCACCAACTGACCCAGACACAATAGTATAGCTCACTTCAGTAATTAGAGGGACACTAAATATGCCTTACACACACACCCTACACCCACCAAAAATAAGAAATGGGTCCTGTATTTCTTCATCTCAGCTTCAAAAAATCCTAATTCCCGGTCTGGTGGGAGATGTGGCCTTCTTACACGCAACACTTATACTATTGGAATCCATCTTTGGAGGACCAATAATTAGGAGGACCTGGGGAAACGGGAAGAATGGCTTCTGTTAGAACGTAATGAAATATGCTTTTATTCATTTCTGGGACATATTTCTCTCTCTCTCTCTCTCTCTCTCTTAGTTCGCAATGTCGGATTTTGTCATATAAAGCCTTAAAATATTTACTTATTGTTTTTGCTTTGTGGAGAGAGAGAGAGAGAGACAGAGAGAGAGAGAGAGAGAGACAAGAACCCAGAGATAGAGAAAGAAAATCAGTACATACAGAGAGAACCAGTTCCAAACAAGAGCCCGTGCTGGCTAGTTTGTAAAGAGAGAGAGAGAGAGAGAGAGAGAAGAGCCCAACAGACAGATAAAACCAGTTCCAGACAAGAGCCAGTGCTGCTGGGCCAAACACCAGTTCATCAATCAATCGTTTCGAAAAAAAAACTTTGAATCAAATCCAATGTCTTTGTCGTAACCTTTCACAAACGCAAGAAAGGGGAAACAAACAACAATGTAATTAGACCTTCCACCTATATTTCTATAACACGAGAACCGAGATTTAATAGCAATATCTCTGTTTTAAGTGCCAATAAGTGCCAACAAGGGTGCCGAGGGCGAAAGACAAAAGTTGACAGGAATAAGATTTTGATGCCAATAGCAGCCGTCTCTCTGTGTCTGTCAGGTATGATCCTGATGGTTAATATGACTTGTGTATCTGTCTAATGTACTAGTTGATGGATCTGTCTATCTGTATATTTATATATTGATATATGTGTGTCAATATCATCTCAAAATCATCAGCCATTAGAAGCCTCGAGATCATCTCTGCAAGACGACATTTCCCGTAATATATATTCCATCTAGCGAAAAACTCGATAATCTAAGAAGAAAACTTCGGAAAAATTAGTTTTGAAATAACACAAAACGAGTTAAATCTCGAGAGGTAACTTTCGCGATGTTTCAGGAGAGCATTGATTGCAATCGATGCCTCGTTTCGGGATGAAGTTTGTGTATTAGATGAGACACGATTGCGTCAGCGGTGAGTTAGGAGATTTAGTAGTAGGGTGCTGTTTTGGGCTTATTTAAGATGATGAAGAAGAGAGAAAATGCAAAAATGAGGTGAAACAGATAGGAACTAACTCCTCGATGAAATAGCTATACTACAAAAAATGTCACTGATTGGCTACAAAGACTGGAGGACTCCAAGAACTATTATATCCTTCGTACAAAATGAGTGGTGAGTATCTTGACATCAGGTCATCAAAGGCCAGACAGTAGGAGGAAATTTAAAGAAATAAAAAAAAAAAGCTGAAAAATTCTTTTTAAAGATAAAAGCTGCAACGCATTTGAACACTCCATCAGTAATCTACATAAATAAAATCAATTCCTGTTTGTATGTTCTGTATGTGCACCCTGACTACGAAAGCTAGAGCAACCAAATTTTGACAATAGGCCCACCCTCCACCAAGGAAGGTTTCCAGGGGCTTCATTTGGCAAACTCGTGTTTTCCACGACTTTTTAGACTCGGCGAAATAACAGAGTAACTGTACAGATTTTTCAAACCTTCTTTGGCTTGACAGGATCCCAAGCACTTACTTATTCTGAAAGCGATTGCATAATCCGCCCTGTAGGGATTGCCATTACGGACGCCGTGACCCGGTTATCCCGAGCAACGCTGGGTACATCAGTTAGCATTTACATAAAAAAACACTTCCATTCATTCCTCTCCCTCTCTCTCTCTCTCTCCCTCACTCTTTGTCTGTCTGTCTGTCTGTCTGTCTCTCTCTCTCTCTCTCTCTGTATGTGTGTGTGCCTGTGTGTGTGTGTTTGTATGTGTATCGTAACATGGTTGATGCTTTTTTTTCTCAATTCCTGAAAAGCCGAGAATTCACGTTTACAAAGAATCCCGAAGCAATATTTGAGATTTGGTAGAAATGATTTATCTTTTGCGGTTTCCTTCTGTATCCTGACACGTTGATACATGTTCCAATTTCATTTTTCCCTCTCGTTCTTTTTCTCTCTCTCTATCTCTCCCTCTCTTTCCTTCTTTCTGGTTCCCACTCCTCCCCCGCCCCCATTTCGCCCTGACATGGGACCTTTTTCATACCTAAGACCGAAGCCATTTGCACCTACAGGAATTTTTTCTGGTTCTTCGAAGCAGCATGGCGAAGATATTGTTTCTCGTGTGGAATACGAGTTTGCTTTTGGTCGAGTTTCGTGCTTCTGTTGTTAGGAATAGTATCGTCACTACTGTTCCTCAACTACTGCTGAAACTACTGCTGCTATTACTGGGTTCATGGAGACTACTTTATTCAGCTGCTAATCAAGTGAAGTCTCCGAGCTATACTCACTTTTCTGAGCGTGTGTCATGTGAGTAGAGTTTCCGTAGGTGGGGAATGACTCTCTCTCTCTCTCTCTCTCTCTCCAATATCCACAAGATAAATCATGTGCCATCTTGTATTGTCGCCTTGCTTATGAAGGCGCGAAGATCGTATTTGTCGCCTTTGCACCAGAAGATGAAAGAAAGAGACTTTTTTCTGTTTTCTGTGAATTACAGTTTCCAAGAAAAGGTTTTAGAATGGATCTGAAAATCAATTTGAAAATGTTCCTCAAAAATTAGTTTTAAATTGACCCACGAAAACCAGCTTTAAATGGCGCCTAAAACCAGTCAGTTTTCAAATGGTCCCAAAAAAACCGGTTTTCAAATGGCCCACAAAAACAAGTTATAAATAGTAAAAAAAAATTTGTTTGAGAATGGACCCATAAAAATTAGTTTTAAATTACCCAAAAAAACAGTTTGAAATTGCCCACAAAAACCAGTGTTAACTAGCCAACAAAAACCAGTTTTCAAATGGACCCACAAAAACCAGTTTCCAAATTGGCCCACACAAACAGTTTTAAATGGACCCACAAAAACCAGCTTTCAAGTGGTACCCCAAAACTCTAAAAATCTCAGAAAAAAATTAAAACCTTATATGATAATAGGTTATAGATTTCAGTCCTGGATTTCGTTCGAATCCTCCAGTACCTGATCTCAGTCCTACTAAACATTATCAGCAGCCCACACGGAGCAGAAATCTAAAACCATTACTTCGGAGTCAACGAAACACTCCACCATCATCGCAAATATTCGAGCGTTTGATGTTCCATCTGCGCTGTGCTCGGCTTCCGAATACATACACATTCTTGCTAATACATTTTGCTTCATAAATTCCCCTCCCGAAATACATTTTGGTTAATGGACTTGTTCGTCAATTGCCGAACGGGAGATTAGTGAGTTGGGAAGTACTGGCTTTGTTTGCATCGAGTGAAATAGACTAATCTGGCGTTTTCCAAATTAATTCTTTTTTTACTATATATAGAATGTCGATGCTTGTTTTAAATGGCTCCATTTCTTTCCTCGCTCTTTCTCTCTTTTTACTGGGATGGTTTCTTTAACAGCTGACAGAAAGAAACTATTGCATTTCGGTCATGAATACCGACTTCATAAAGATTCCTGGAAAATATAGGCACCAATTTATAAATACTCATCTGATCTCTCTAGGAGAGCAAAACTATTTTTTTTCGCTTGCTCTGGGAGTAAGCCTACAAACTGCTTTGCTGTTGTTGCTTTTTGTTGATGTTGTTGTTCTTGTTTTGTGGGTTAGGAAAGGTCTATGGAAGCAGCCTAAAAAAAGGCCTGAGAAGGTGTTTTGCTTCGAATTAAATATACAGGAATTTTAGGATGGGATATTTGTGATTTATATATTAGAACGAAAACGTCAAAAATAAATGATATGTATGTTGAACAGTACAGAAAATTATTTCTAATAAAATATAGCATGTTTATTTTAATTTACGCTGGTGAAACAACGCTCTATTTGACCGTAGATTTAATCACGTTTCTCGAGTAAGCTGGAGGTCTGATCGCACCTTTTTTTCCTGAAAATTAATTAAGCTACCTAAAAAAAGAAAGTTATAGGCCTATAGAGCAATTAAAAAAAAAAGGCTTCAATGGACAAACACAATACTGATTCCTGTTCTGATCAAATATTGCAAGAATCATTCCTAGTTTTTGCCTTTTTAGGTATCGCAGGATATCCATCGTATCCTTCCAGATATATAAAAGAAGGACAGGCATCCTAAAGCTCCTATAGGAATGGCCAAAGGGTCCTTACTTCTCGCAGCAATAAAAAGCAGAACAATTGCGCAGCAAGGATCTCCCGTTTGGACAGGAATTTGATTAAGCCTACGGGAAAAGCCCGCCACCTTTCGCGAGATTCAACGCCTTCACCATTTAAAAAATTTTTTATTTCGCTTTTTTCCTTTAATGGAAACGAATTCCTCCGACGACAGACCGCTTCTAGGATACGTCAATTAGATAGTCTGCCTCCTGAGAGGTTCACTGGGGCTTATATGTCAGCAGTTATACCAGTTATCGATGGCAAAATATGGGAAGGTGTTCGATAAATGCGAGCAACTACGTCGCCTGACCCAGCAGCTGATCCTCAGCTCCGATGGACCAAACCAATTTTAAGGCCAGAATTTTCCGTTCGTCCGACACGGAAACAAATACGAATTTAAACGAAACAGAAGGGAAAAATTTCCCTTTTTTCCCGCCCACCCGGAATTCACGCCCAGGGGCAAAATTAAATGGACTAAAAATAGATTTTTGGAAAGTTCCGAACTGTAGTTTGTCTGACGAATTGCTGTGGGATCCTCGCCTACAGGGACACCCCGATGTTTTTCATTTCGTCCCCCGCTCTGCCAACCCGATTGGGAAACGCCACTTTAAACCAGAAAGGTTTAAAATAACATGTAATGCCTACAGGGCACCGCGTGATGTGCCCTGAAGGCACTAGTCCCCTAACGGACAGGAGGAAATGTTTCTAAGATAAAGTGACTTGTGTGATTAGACTTACCTGTTATAAGTAACTTCTCTCTCTCTCTCTCTCTCTCTCTTCTCAGTTACCATTCTAATTAATTTGAGATTGAATATATGTTTTGCCTATTATCGTATTTCAAACTTCTCGTAAATTCATTTGGCACGATGGAGAATGAACAGAGAGAGAGAGAGAGAGAGAGAGATTATCAAAGGTCACAGACATATTTCATATGCCCATAAATGCAAAGCTTTATATTTCAATTGACGTGATATGAAACATCAGCTTCATATACATTGCTCTCTCTCTCTCTCTCTCTCTCTCTCTCTCTCTCTCTCTCTCTCTCTCTCAATAATAAGCAAATGATGAGACTATAAGATAACTCTGGAGGTAAATTCTCTCCCACCTGACTCTCAGTTATAAAGCAATTAAGTCACCTGGAATACCTGGATCATATTGACGAATGTTCCCGGGAATGACGCATTCCTAGGAATATTCCTCCTCTCGGCATATACTTGCAACGGACTATTATCTATAAATATATTACCCAAATCTTGATTTACGTTAAGCTTTTTCGATAATTTTCAGTGATAAATAGATTAGATGTTTAGACGCAGCCAATATAAATGTTAACTTTGCAATATCAATATACGTCCTTTAAAGACCCATAACTCTTGTCCCCTTCGGAGGATGTGGGCTCCAGGGGGCGTTGCCCTTCTATTTCACTTCCTTGACACACCCTGGCAGTGCCCAAACACAGTCGACTGGCCACTGGGTACATTAATTAAACAATCTTGAACAGAATCCAATTCTGAGGTCAATAGAAGTATCGTGAACTGTCCTGCTATTAATGCATTGGCCTAAAGCCCTTTCTGCCTCCCCAGGATCGATCCCAGGCCCTCTCGCTAGTGAAAAGAGTGTCTAGACCACTGAATATGATACTGAGGTTATAGAAATGTAAAAACCATTGCAAATTTTGGGCCCAATTGGGCTCATGGGCCTAAAGAGATGAGACGCTACTGTCCCAAAAATCAATTCATTCAGATTATCTCTCTCTCGGTCGTCAAGGGAGAGAGAGATAATACTTGAGACTGATTCCCATATTCCATTATAATCTTTAAAACGCCTCAATTCCCGTCCATCAGATTCCAGTGTGGAGTCTCCCCCAGGTTCTGGGAAAATGAGGGAAACTGCCTTCAGTCACGCGCCCCAGTTATAGAGAGAGAAAGAAAGAGAGAGAAAGCGTCAGGAAGCACCGACGATACACCCAGATAATCGCCGATAGTTTTAGGTTTCTGGTATGAAATCATAATCGCTGCTCTTTGGCCTCCGTCGTATTTCTCTTCGGAACCGATCATTTGAAGCCCTTAGCCTTCCTTTATGCACACTCGGGCCTCGTGGGGTCTCTAATCTCCTAAAATATGCGCACAATTAAAGGGGGGGGGGGGGAGGGAAAGAGGGTGTTTATTACGGTTAAATGAAGGGAAGAAAAGCGGTTCGCTAACCCGAGATTATCCTGCAGCTGGTGTTTGTACCTATAGGCCAATATGGCCTAATTTCGTCTTGACGCCCCTTCATCTGTTATTAGCTTTGGTATAGATGTGGGTATATTGGGTATTGGTATATATGTGTGCGTCTGTGTATGTCTGTACACGTCTGTGTGTCCTGATATTAGCCAAATTACCACAACGCTCACCTATCCCATCGTCCAATTACTCTTAAACTTTTCGCCCCGAAAGTCTTAACTTCCGCTCATTCCCAGTGACAGGAGACGACAACGAGGCCTCTCATGTATAAGCCATTCCGAAGAATTCCCGGGACACCAGAGAGAGAGAGAGAGAGAGAGAGAGAGAGAGAGAGAGAGAGGTATATATTTGGCAAAACCCGATACCGCTGGGACAAAGTTTCGTGACGTTGTGACTGTTTCCTCCAGGAACTTTATGGCAACGAGAGTGTCAGGTCACTTGGGGAGAAGAGAGAGAGAGAGAGAGAGAGAGAGAGAAAGTAAGCAAGAAAGAAAGGAAGTTAGAAAAGGCACAGTAATGTAATAAAAAATAAAAAAAGAAGCCTCATATATGCCTAGTACTATACAGTACACTCGCGTCTGAACCCTTGCACGAGCATCAGAAACAAATTGGTCTCGAGACAGACCCCCTTTTGAAAGGACCAATTAGCCCCCCAGCAGCCACCGAGAAACCTATTTACGGACCGACTTGATGACATCGACTCTTCTTTAAGCTAATTAGGCACCGACTGATGATGCTGCCCTGATGATGATGATATTATTGGCCTTCCAATCGGCCATTTGTCGTCCGAAAAACGGAGATTCTTCAGCGTCCGGTGCATTGGACTACCCCCCTCCTCCCCCCCTCATCCTTGGGGCGCTTTCCGTTCGTCTTTTGGGGAGGTGGGTGGCCAGATGCCGATGGGGAATAGCTTTATATTGATGGGGAATAGATATGGAGGTGAGACAGACTTGCACTGATGGGAAATAGTCACATAATCATGGGAAATAGTCAGTATTTGTTGAGAAATAGACTGATATTGATGGAAATAGTCACATAATGATGAGAAATAGACAGATACCGATGGGAAATAGAGAGATGATAATGAAAACGGTCAGAATTTGAAGAGGGAATAGATAGATACCGAGGGAGAGTATACAGAAAATTATGGGAAAATATCTATATCTAGATGGGGAAAGCAGCTATATAACAATGGGAAATCATCATATATCTATGGGAAATAGTAGGATTTCGATGGGAAATGGCAGATACTGATGGGAAGTAGTCATATATCGATGGAAAACATCCTTATCTCTATGAGATCAGCAACAGTCCTAACCAAAAAGATACAAAAGCATTCATATATATTAGAAGGATATAATCCTTCAAACTGGAACAAATCTAATGAAAACATCTTGAAAATAATTGAAGAAGTTCCAAATAAAATCCAAGTGGTCAAGAGACTCATAAAGAAAATATACATAAACCAACATATTCCGACAAAGAAAATGAATAAGGTGAACTTGTGAATATCCTAATTGATGCATTAGGAAAAAGAATGCCAAAAGCATGCAAACTGTGTAAGGTTTGGTATAGCATAGTCAATCCACAAAACCTAATCAGAAAATGTGCTGCATGCAACATTCCGACCCATCCACAGTGTGCTGAGGTAATGCAAGATATGAGAAAAGATACAAGAATATTTTGTTCAACATGTCTATCATGGATAGACAATGTTATTAAATCAAGATTGAATGTACAAATAGTTGAGGATGAAGAAGAAGAGGAAGAGGAAGAAGAAGAAGAAGAGGAAAACGGAAGAGAAGTAAACAAAAATGAAATGACAGAAAAAAATAAGGAAAACCAGGAACAAGATAAAAGTATGGATGCAGAGATACTCATTGATACTACATATGAGGCAATAAAGCAGCATACCTACGAAGAAATAAATTACGATATGACAACACAAAAGCAAATCCCGAAGAGGCTCTACCCAGATCTACACAATGACGGGAAAGAGGAAAAAATAGACAAAAAAGACAAAATCTGCAACCTTTTGAAAAGAGGGAATTGCAGATTTGGAGAAAGATGTACTACCAAACATCTAAGTATGTCACAACTATGAAATATATGGTAAATGTGCATACCTAGATGGCTATGGGGATGATTGCAGAGATCTGCATCCAAAAAATTTATGCAAAAACCTAAAAGAAGGAAAAGGATGTAAGTTCGACAAAAAATGTAAATATATGCACCCTGTAGCCATGAATCATAATCAAATAAATAACCAACCAAGTAATAAAATCCAAAATAAGAAAGAAACAAATAAAGAGAGAAATAAGGAATATCAGGTAAAAGAAAAAAGCAAGCCACCAACGAGATATGCAGAAGTGTCAGCAAAAAATTTCAAAGCATCAGCTCCAAAATTCTACTCAAGAGATAATAACTGTATTTATTATGCAAGAGGATATTGCAGAAACGGAAAAAATTGCAGATTCAGACACAAAATGAATAATTATGATGAAGGAAGATCAAATATTATGGAAAAGTTGGATTTTTTAATGTCAGAATTTCTGGAAATGAAAAAAAGAACAACATACCAGAACAGGAAAGAGACATGGGAAAATCCTTATTACTACCAATATTAAATGAAGGAGAAAACACGCAAACCATCATAGTGATGAATGCGCAGGGTTTAGTTACGAGTAACTCAAAAAGAAAAATAGAGTACTTAGAAGAACTAACCCAAATTGAAAAGAAAATAGATATAATGAATATAAGTGAAACCTGGTATTCCCAAGAGACTGGGAACGATGATCAAAAAAAAGGGTTCCAAACTCATAGATCAGATAGAAAAAATAGGAATCAAGGGAGAACCGCAATATATGGGAAAGACAAAAAACAAGGAAAAATATATGAGAAATATAGTAACTCAGAATGTGAACTAATAGCGGTAGAATTTGAATCTGAAAAATTAATAAACATAGTAATATATAGACCTCCTAATACTAAAGAGTTTGACTTAATAATTGAAAAATTGGATGATATATGTAGAAATCACAAGGACTGGACTATTCTCCTATCTGGAGACTTCAACTTTCCTTTCGTAGAATGGAAAGAACGAATAGGAGATTGTGGTTGTACCTATACATATAAAAAAGAGAGTAATAGTAGTGCAGAAGATAAGAGGCAATTCGAAAAGCTATTAGATATGCTACTAGAATACAACATTCATCAAATAAATCACCTGCCAACAAGAAAGGAAACTACTTTAGACCTAGTATTTGTGAACGAGATGAATTATGTTAAAGAAATAATAGTTTATAATGCGAGTATTTCAGACCATAATGTCATAGAATTAACAGTTCATTCCAAAGCAAGTGAAAACAGAGATAAGCAAGAAATGAAAAAGTGGGAAGGATATGGAAAATACAACTTCTACAGTAAAAATATAAAATGGTCAGAAATAAATGAAGAATTAAACAAAGATTGGGATAACATTTTCGTAAGTGATGACATAAGGTTAAATACGGAGATATTATATAAAATATTAGAGAAAATAGTGGATAAATATATACCGAAGAAGAAAAGTAAACATCAGTCATGCATACCAAGAGACAGAAGGATCTTGTTCCAGAAAATCAGAAAGTGGAAAAAAGGTCTTGCAAAAGAAAAAATGCATGGAAAGTTATAGAACTAAAAAGTAAGATAGAAAATGCAGAACAAAAGATTATACAATCAAAAGAAAATGAAAAACGGGATTTTAAAGAAAAAACCCTATTAAATATCAGGCAAAACCCCAAACTATTATACTCATATGCGAAGAAGATGAATAAAAGAAGAATAGAAATAGACCCTCTGAGAATTGAAGGGAGATTAACGAATGAAAAAAGGAAAAAATTTGCAACATACTGCAGAACGATATAAGAGAGAATTCACCCCTAGAATAGATAATGAAGATAATGATATAGAAGTAAGGGACGAAAATAGTGAATATTTAGCTGACATAGAAATTAATAAAGCTGATATTGTGCAGGCAATTAATGAAATTAAAAATGGAGCTGCTGCAGGGCCTGATGGAGTGCCTGCTATTTTGTTAAAGAAAGTAGTTCATTCTATCGCAAAGCCACTTGCAATATTATTAAGACAAAGTGTAGATACAGGCAAGATTTATGATGAGCACAAATTAGCATATATCACCCCTACTTTCAAAAGTGGATCAGACTAGAGGTAAGTAATTATTAGGCCTGTGGAATCTAACATCACATATTATGAAAGTGTATGAGAAAGGGTAATGAAGAAAAATATTATGAAACATTTAATAAAAATAATTTGTTTAATATAGGACAACACGGTTTCGTACCCGGAAAAAGTGCACAAACCCAACTGTTAGTCCACCGTGAGAACATATTAAAAAATATGAAAAGCGGAAATGAAAACAGATGTGGTTTATCTAGACTTTGCAAAGCTTTGACAAAGTAGACCATAATATTATTAGCAAAAAAAAATTAGAAAAACATAATATCGTAGATAAAGTAGGAAGATGGTTAAAAGAATTTTTACACAACAGAAAACAGATAGTTATTGCAAACGATGAGAAATCGGATGAAACCAAGGTAATATCTGGTGTGCCACAAGTACGGTGTTAGCTGCAATACTGTTTGTTATTATGATTGAAAGACATAGACAGTAATGTTAAGGATTCGGTAGTGAGTAGTTTCGCTGATGACACAAGAATAAGTAGAGCAATTACTTGTGATGAAGATAAGAACGCTCTACAAAGAGACCTTAACAAAGTATATGATTGGGCAGAGGTAAATAGGATGGTATTTAACTCTGATAAATTTGAATCAATAAATTATGGAGACAGAGAAGGAAAAGCTAATTCATGCATTATGATATAAGGGGACCTAATAATGAGGACAATCACAAATAAGGAAGCAGTTAAAGACCTTGGTGTGATGATGAATAGGAACATGTTATGCAATGATCAAATAGCAATTCTTTTGGCAAAATGTAAAGCAAAAATGGGAATGTTGTAACGGCACTTCAAAACAAGAAAAGCTGAACGTATGATTATGCTTTATAAAACATATGTTCGTAGTCCACTTGAATATTGCAATATGATATGTTACCCACACTATCAAAAGGATATTGCACAAATAGAGAGTGTACAAAGGTCCTTTACAGCTAGAATAGAAGAAGTTAAGGACCTTAACTACTGGGAAAGACTACAATCCTTAAAATTATATAGTCTAGAAAGGAGAAGAGACGCTACATGATAATTCAGGCATGGAAACACAGATAGAAGAATAACAGGAAAAAATATCATGGCCCAACTAAAAATAATCAGAAAGAGCAAGCAGAGGTAGATTAATAGTGCCCAAAACTTATTACCAGGAAAAATAATGGGAAAGCACACAGGACATTAATCCACTACACACCAGCATCGATAATGCAGCGTCTATTCAATGCGTTGCCAGCTCATCTGAGGAATATATCAAGAGTGAGCGTAGATGTGTTTAAGAATATGCTCGACGAATATCTAAACTGCATCCCAGACCATCCAAGATTGGAAGATGCAAAATATACCGGAAGATGTACTAGCACTCTCTGGTAGACATTAGGTGCCTCACACTTGGGACCTGGGGCAACCCGAACGAACTGTAAGGTCTGTAAGGTAAGGTCTGTAAGGGACTTCGACATAAATGCGGAATGACCAGTTATTGATGGGAAAAATACTACTGGATTGTTATGACGTCCCCATCGCTATTTTGCTTTGAAATTCTGAGGATCCAGACAGATATATAGCTCAAATCTCACGGCCATGAAAATCCTGTACGACTATTACCTGTAGGATCTCTCCCGAGGGATGACCCAGCGTCCTAACGTTGCCCCATAAAACAGAAAATTAATTATGAACCAAAGTTTAATGCGCTTCACTCCCCCCTCCCCCAATGGAAGCCCCCCCCCCCCCCCCCCCCCCCCCAGTGTTTATCAACGGAATGAGATCTGCATAAAGATGAGCAGGAGCCTCATGACTCCAGTGAGGTTCATTCCATGGACTGACTGACTGACTGACTGACACTTCCTCTGGTTTCCAGATCTGGGATTTTCAGTTTCTTCCACATTTTGACAGTACTCTGCAACTTGCACTCAATGCACATCTTGAATTTTAAACAGGAAACATTACCCACCACCGGATTGCCAAAGTCATTCAAAGCTCTCCTAAGCAGGAGACAGGAACTTAGCCAAGAGCTGGAAGCATTGGAACAATCAATACACAGGATTCAGCAGCAGCTACAGAACTGAAAAGTCCGCCAAAATAGTCATTCAGCTTTCTGGCAATAATCAAGAAAGTGTTGGGCCAAAGGAGGTCACTTACATGCAGTTGATGGAAGGGTATGTAAGTGAAGAGCAGGGTCTGTGCCCTGGGTATCTGCTGATGACCATTTCTGAGTAAATTTTCAGAAAGGGCAGTTTATTCACCGTTTGGGTCCTGTAAGGGTATGCTGAGCTGAATGAAAGGTGATCAAATGTACCTGGAGGTATTCCTCTCTCTCTCTCTCTCTGTCGTCAACAGCCGAGTCCTCTGCCTCTGTCAACCTTTTACACTCGAGGCCACTTGAGTTAGCTTGGAGTGCCTAAGTAAACATTGGGCAACAAGGACTCATCTGGGAAAAACTGAGACATCTCTCTCCCTCTCTCTCTCTCTCTCTCGCGAGGTTCCAGAGCCCACGAAGAAGCGAGGAGACGGAAGATAGATATTGTCACCTTTGCTCTTCAGGTGATGATGAAAGGTGGAATTCTTTTCACTCAGCTCTGATGACAGACGGGGGATCTGGAACGAGACTGCTTCCACCAAGCAGATTCCTGGAAGGAATGAACAAACTACTGTTTCTTCTTCTTCTTCGTCTTCTTCTTCTTCTTCTTCTTCTTCTTCTTCCAGTGCCAAACATCTTCGATAGAACGTGAACTCTAGGCTGGAACGAAAAGGAAGGCTGGGAGAAGTGGCAGGTGCTGATGAGAGCTCTCTACACAAAAGATATATGTTATATATTCATGTCATTTGACAGAACTCTTCTTCTTTAAGATTATTGACGTCGTGGCTTTCAGACTCTTCCAGACAGAATAAAAAAAACGCTTCTTTAATGTCACCAGGGATTATGAAATCTCTTTTCTGATACGAATTAATTCACGCCCCTTCTCTCCTCCTAATATGGATGGGACGTCCTCGATTTGAAAAAACACCTTTGTTTTAAAATTTCGTCTAATTCCAGTCTTTCTCTTCGATATCCTTCCTTCCTTATATCTTCCTCAAATCCTTGGGCGTGACGGGTATAGAGAGAGAGAGAGAGAGAGAGAGAGAGAGAGAGAGAGAGAGAGAGAGAGAGAGAGCACCTCATAAGAGAGTCCCCCAAGAATAAACTCTGTTGTACGAGCGACAGAAATAAGGTGTTTCCTTTCTGGTGGGAATAAATAGTTGCTGACGTTAGACCATTTATTTTCAACACATTTTCTGATACGCCTCTCTCTCTCTCTCTCTCTCTCTCTCTCTCTCTCTCTCTCTCTCTCTCTCAGCTGAAACCATGGATCAAGAGGGGCGCTCAATCTTGTGTCAGGTATAAACCAACTGCTTACAGCACCTCATAAAAAAGAGAGAGAGAGAGAGAGAGAGAGAGAGAGAGAGAGAGAGAGAGAGAGAGAGAGAGTCACGTTTCTCCTGAATCATCATCATTAAAGACTTCAATCAGAATTAAAATCTCTTTCTGTGATAAACCCAATCAAAGGAATCCTGGAACGCATTTTTTTTTACAAAAAAGAGTTAGTAGGGACCTTTTGGGAACCACTAATTACCTTAAGACTGGAATGCTGGAATACGGGAATATTTCTGGAATTTTTACAGAGAAGTATTTTGAACCTTTTGGGAATTGCTAATTACCTTGTGACTGGAATGCTGGAATACTGGATTATTTCGGAAGACTGGGGAATTCCAACAAGGGAACTCAAGGGTAGAGAATCCTTCTGTCTGTAAAATTATCTGAAAACAAAAAGTTCCCATTAGACATTATGAAAAATGATTTCGTCTTAAGTTGGTAAAATAATTATTGAAAATTAGCAATGTTTTGATTGGATAAATATTTTGAAGTCCAATTAAAAAATAGTTAATAATTAGTGACTCAAAATAAATCTTTAAATACGTATGTATCTGTTTATCTTAATTACTGAATATCTCTCATTTCAGTGACTAATTCACTGAGTCCTACCAAAAAATAAAATAAACATTCAAAATCTTAATATTGAATTTATGAACTGGAAATACGAATCACCCAATGATATGTATCAGAATTTATTTCCATCTTGATATAATACAATGTATTTACGATACAACTAAGATATCTATTTGCATTTCTCTCTCTCTCTCAAAATCAATAATAATAATAATAATAATAATAAATATAATAATAATAATATAATAATAATAATAAGGAAGAAACACCAGCTACCTTGCAGTAATAAGTGGTACGAGCATAACCTGAAGGAGTGGTAGAAAACGATCAGGCAAAGATCCTCTGGGACTATGGTATCAGAACAGATAGGGTGATACGTGCAAATAGACCAGACGTGACGTTGATTAACAAAATTAAGAAGAAAGTATCACTCATTTGTGTCGTAATACCATGGGACACCAGAGTTGAAGAGAAAGAGAGGGAAAAAATGGATAAGTATCAAGACCTGAAAATATAAATAAGAAGGATATGGGATATGCCAGTGGAAATTGTACCCATAATCAAAGGAACACCAGGCACGATCCCAAGATCCCTGAAAAGGAATCTGGAAAAACTAGAGGCTGAAGTAGCTCCAGGACTCATGCAGAAGAGTGTGATCCTAGAAACGGCGCACATAGTAAGAAAAGTGATGGACTCCTAAGGAAGCAGGATGCAACCTGGAACCCCACACTATAAATACCACCCAGTCGAATTGTAGGACTGTGATAGCCCACAATAATAATAATAATAATAATAATATAATAATTAATAATATAATAATAATAACTAATATAATAATAATAATAATAATAACAACAACAAACAGAAAAGTCTGGGGTAATGTTTTCATTTTTTGAACGGAATCACATTTAGATGAAATGACATCTGGAGTTTTCTGTTTTTTTTTTTTTTTTTTTTTTTGGGGGGGATAGAGGGGTTGTGGGCCATCAGGTAAAAGCAAAAGGGGAATCATTTCCCTTCTCGGTTCCCCCTGATTCCATCCTCGAAGGGAAGCAAATGAAGATATATATTGGATGAAGAGAGAGAAGTGGAAGGGATTGACAGATATAATAGTCAGTGATGAGAGAGAGAGAGAGAGAGAGCGAGAGAGAGAGAGAGGAGAGAGAGAGAGAGAGAGGGAGAGGGGAGGGGAAGGGGTGGGGGAAGGGGTTTGGGGGAATAATCACTGCCTCTAAATCGGAGGAAATCTAAAAGACGAAGACAAATATTGGAGAAACTTGAAGAGAAATGGAAATAGTCAGGATTTGATGGGAAATAGACAGATACTGATGGGAAATAGAGAGATATTGATGGAAATAGTCAGATTTGATGGAAATAGACTGGGAAAATACGGAAATGCCTATTGACTGATACCGATGCAAAAGGACAGATTATTGATGGAATATAGTCGGAATTTGAGGGAAATAGACAGCTGCCAATTTGAAATAAAGATATATTGATGGAAGATAGTCAGAATTTGATGGGAAATAGACAGATACCGATGCATAATGGACAGATATTGATAGAAAATAGTCAGAATTTGATGGTAAACAGACAGATACCGATGGGAAATATTGAGATATTGATGGAAATAGTCAGAATTTTATGTGAAATAGAGAGATGCCAATGCATAATGGACCTGGCTCTCATTTGCCAGTATTTAACTCTGAATCATTTTTATTCTATACCCTTTTTCGATTTAAGGTCCTGTCCTTCGTTCTTTAATCTACCTCTAGTTAATTTCTATTCGAGTGGCCAGACAATATTGGTAACATCAGCTATCGACATCCCAAGATAATCTCAACACACACCTATACCTTATTCACATTTCATGACCAAGATATGTACCTAGTTCATTCATAATATGATTTTGACAACATTCGTCGAAAACTTCACATTGAAAAATAAAATTCACACCTATATCAAAGTAGACAGCAAGAAGAGGGCAGAGGAAACCGCCTATAACCAACTGGTCCAGGCTCCAAGTAGCCACGCCAAAGGCCACCAGCTATAATAGCAGGTCAGTGACAGACTGAAAGTGATGAGGTAACGGGTAGAGGCGAGTAATGAATCTAATGATACAGAGCAGCAGACTTCTCTCACCTTCATGAATTTGAAATATCATTATTGAAAGTTGACCAGTGTTGCCAACTGCAGGGTAATTGCCCTACGCGTAGGGTAATATGGGCAAAATCTTAGACAGCAGGGCAATATTTTCAGGTGTAGGGTAATTGTAACAAGTGTTGTTGACCGAAGACAAGAGGTAGCGGTTATGGCTTCTCTTTGCATAATGAGAAGGGGAGAAAGAACCTGAAAGATGGCTGTTGACAGTTATTCAGGCTGATAGTTTGCAAAGGATGCTACAAACAAAAATAATATTGATACTGAAAGCACAATGACTCTGAGCACTAAAAATCAAGAGGTCTTTGTGGAAAGCGGCTGAAATTCGACAAATTTTAAACAATGGTAGTATCAGTATGGGACACTATTTGTTTTTGTCTGAAAACAGCAATATTGTATATGGTAGGGCATTGTCTAAACTAGATACTTCAATAATGAGGTTACGTTTGGGATATAAATATTCTTGCGAATACATTGATGATGAAAACTCTAAATGTAAATTATGCGGTGAGTTACGGAAACATACTTTACAACATTATGTTATGGAATGTAATAAATTATCAGTTTCGTAACCTCAGAATAGATGATGCAACAAATAAACGAGTATGTTATTTTCTGAAATTTGGCGTTTGTTCTAAAATTGTAAAGAAATTTCCTAATTTATTTTGGAATAAATAGTTGTGAGCCATTTGCCTGTCCTTTAGTATGATTTTGTATAACTTGATTTTTTGTACCTTTTCTTTACATTTTTCTTTTTATATAACATTCACTTTTGTTATATTTGTTTTGTATGGCTTTTGCATATTGTAAATTTGCTTTAGCATATCAACATTTGATTTGTATAAAATTTGCATTATAGCTTGGCATTTGTTTTTGTATAAATTGCGTTAAAATTCTTCTCATGTAAAATATTTGCTTTTCATTACTGTTTTTTTTTATTTTTTTATTTACGTATTTATTATTACTTTTCCCTGGAATCTTTTGAATTTTGTAGGTGA
>NC_087222.1:27678986-27765341 GCF_015104395.2 Macrobrachium nipponense
TCACCTACAAAATTCAAAAGATTCCAGGGAAAAGTAATAATAAATACGTAAATAAAAAAAAAAAAAAAAAAAAACAGTAATGAAAAGCAAATATTACTTTTACATGAGAAGAATTTTAACGCAATTTATACAAAACAAATGCCAAGCTATAATGCAAATTTTATACAAATCAAATGTTGATATGCTAAAGCAAATTTACAATATGCAAAAAGCCATACAAAACAAATATAACAAAAGTGAATGTTATATAAAAAGAAAAATGTAAAGAAAAGGTACAAAAAATCAAGTTATACAAAATCATACTAAAGGACAGGCAAATGGCTCACAACTATTTATTCCAAAATAAATTAGGAAATTTCTTTACAATTTTAGAACAAACGCCAAATTTCAGAAAATAACATACTCGATTTGTTGCATCATCTATTCTGAGGTTACGAAACTGATAATTTATTACATTCCATAACATAATGTTGTAAAGTATGTTTCCGTAACTCACCGCATAATTTACATTTAGGTTTTCATCATCAATGTATTCGCAAGAATATTTATAATCCCAACGTAACCCCCTTTTTTTTTATCATTATTGAAGTATCTAGTTTAGACAATGCCCTACCATATACAATATTGCTGTTTTCAGACAAAAACAAATAGTGTCCCATACTGATACTACCATTGTTTAAATTTGTCGAATTTCAGCCGCTTTCCACAAAGACCTCTTGATTTTTAGTGCTCCAGAGTCATTGTGCTTTCAGTATCAATATTATTTTTGTTTGTAGCATCCTTTGCAAACTATCAGCCTGAATAACTTGCAACAGCCATTCTTTCAGGTTCTTTCTTCCCCTTCTCATTATGCAAATAAAGAAAGCCATAACCGCTACCTCTTGTCTTCGGTCAACAACACTTGTTACAATTACCCTACACCTGAAAATATTGCCCTGCTGTCTAAGATTTTGCCCATATTACCCTACGCGTAGGGCAATTACCCTGCAGTTGGCAACACTGGTCAACTTTCAATAATGATATTTCAAATTCATGAAGGTGAGAGAAGTCTGCTGCTCTGTATCATTAGATTCATTACTCGCCTCGTACCCGTTACCTCATCACTTTCAGTCTGTCACTGACCTGCTATTATAGCTGGTGGCCTTTGGCGTGGCTACTTGGAGCCTGGACCAGTTGGTTATAGGCGGTTTCCTCTGCCCTCTTCTTGCTGTCTACTTTGATATAGGTGTGAATTTTATTTTTCAATGTGAAGTTTTTCTTCGACGAATGTTGTCAAAAATCATATTATGAATGAACTAGTACATATCTTGGTCATGAAATGTGAATAAGGTATAGGGTGTGTGTTGAGATTATCTTGGGATGTCGATAGCTGATGTTACCAATATTGTCTGGCCACTCGAATAGAAATTAACTAGAGGTAGATTAAAGAACGAAGGACAGGACCTTAAATCGAAAAAGGGTATAGAATAAAAATGATTCAGAGTTAAATACTGGCAAATGAGAGCCAGGTCCATTATGCATTGGCATCTCTCTATTTCACATAAAATTCTGACTATTTCCATCAATATCTCAATATTTCCCATCGGTATCTGTCTGTTTACCATCAAATTCTGACTATTTTCTATCAATATCTGTCCATTATGCATCGGTATCTGTCTATTTCCCATCAAATTCCGACTATCTTCCATCAATATATCTTTATTTCAAATTGGCAGCTGTCTATTTCCCTTCAAATTCCGACTATATTCCATCAATATCTGTCCTTTTGCATCGGTATCAGTCTATTTCCATCAAATTCTGACTATTTCCATCAATATCTCTCTATTTCCCATCAGTATCTGTCTATTTCCCATCAAATCCTGACTATTTCCATTTCTCTTCAAGTTTCTCCAATATTTGTCTCGTCTTTTAGATTTCTCCGATTTAGAGGCAGTGATTATTCCCCCAAACCCCCCCCCCCCCCCCCCCCCCCCCCCCCCCCCCCCCCCCCCCCCCCCCCCCCCCCCCCCCCTCCCCCCCCCCTCCCCTTCCCCCCCCCTCTCTCTCGTCCTCTCCTCTCTCTCATCTCTCTCTCTCTCTCTCTCTCTCTCTCTCATCACTGACTATTATATCTGTCAAATCCCTTCCACTTCTCTCTCTTCATCCAGAATATATCTCTTCATTTGCTTCCCTTCAGAGGAATCCAGAGTGGGGGAACCGAGAAGGGGAAATGATTCCCCTTTTGCTTTTACCTGATGGCCCACACCCCTCTATCCCCCCCCTCCCCCCCCCAAAAAAAAAAAAACAGAAAACTCCAGATGTCATTTCATCTAAATGTGATTCGTTCAAAAAATGAAACATTACACAGCTTTTTCTTTTCTGTTTGTTGTTGTTATTATTATTATTATTATTATTATTTTTTTTTTTTTTTTTTTTTTTTTTTTGCTCTATCACAGTCCTCCAATTCGACTGGGTGGTATTTATTTATAGTGTGGGGTTCCGGGTTGCATCCTGCCTCCTTAGGAGTCCATCACTCTTCTTACTATGTGTGCCGTTTCTAGGAATCACACTCTTCTGCATGAGTCCTGGAGCTACTTCCACAGCCTCTAGTTTTTTTCTAGATTCCTATATTTTTCAGGGATCTTGGGATCGTGCCTAGTGCTCCTATGATTATGGGTACGATTTCCACTGGCATATCCCTATCCTTCTTATTTCTATTTTCAGATCTTGATACTTATCCAATTTTTCCCTCTCTTTCTCTTCAACTCTGGTATTGCGACATCACACAATGAGTGATACTTTCTTCTGACCTTGTCAATCAACGTCACGTCTGGTCTGTTTTGCACGTATCACCCCTATCCGTTCTGATACCATAGTCCCAGAGGATCTTTGCCTGATCGTTTTCTATCACTCCTTCAGGTTGGTGCTCGTACCACTTATTACTGCAAGGTAGCTGATGTTTCTTGCACAGGCTCCAGTGGAGGGCTTTTGCTACTGAATCATGCCTTTTTGTACTGGTTCTGTGCAAGTGCCGGGCATTCACTTGCTATGTGGTTTATGGTTTCACTTTTCGTATTGCACTTCCTACATATGGGAGAGATGTTATTTCCGTCTATCGTACTTTGAACATATCTGGTTCTTAGGGCCTGATCTTGTGCCGCTGTTATCATTCCTTCAGTTTCCTTCTTTAGCTTCTCCCCTCTGTAGCCATTGCCAATTGTCATCGCTGGCTTAGTTTCTTTAGTCTGTCTCATGTATTGTCCGTGCATTGGTTTGTTGTGCCAGTCCTCTGTTCTTTTCTGTCTTTCTCCTGTCTCTGATATATTTCTGGGTCTCGTCTGCTTTTTATTAGTCCTTCTTCCCCATGCACTCTTTAGCCACTCGTCTTCACTGGTTTTCAGATATTGCCCCAGTGCTCTGTTTTCGATGTTGACGCAGTCCTCTATACTTAGTAGTCCTCTCCCTCCTTCCTTTCGTGTTATGTATAGTCTGTCCGTATTTGATCTTTCCGTATGCCTTGGGTGTAGTGCTTTGTGTATTGTCATATGTTTCCTGGTTTTCTATCTATGCTCGGAGTTCTGCCTTCGCCATTCCACTATTCTGCGCTGTCTGATTATTGGCACTGCCCATGTGTTTGGTTTTATCATATCCTCTTGAGTTTTGACTTGAGTATCGCCTTGAGTCTCTGCATATATTCTTTCCTGATCGTGTCCTTCATCCTTGGTCTGTTTTATATCTCCTCCTGATTATTCCCAGGTATTTTGTATCCTGTCTCAATCTATGTGTTTGATGTTGCTCCCATCTGGTAGCTTTTATCCCTTCAGTTCTCGTTACTTTGCCTTTTTGTATGTTGACTAAGGCGCAAATTTTTTTTCTATTCCAAACCTCCATCCTGATGGTCCCCAGATACAATCCTTACAGTCTGGATTAGGGTATCTATTTCCTTGATGCTCTTACCATACAGCTTGATGTCGTCCATGAACATCAGATGGTTGATTCTGTTGCCTCTTTTCTTGAGTTGGTACCCGGCATCCATCTTCTGTAGTACTTTTGTCATGGAATCATGGCTACTACGAAGAGTAGTGGGGACAGTGAGTCGCCCTGGAAGATCCCTCTCCTGATATTAACCTCTGCTAGTCTTATTCCAGAGCTTGTAAGTATTGTATTCCAGTTGCGCATTGTATTTTTGAGGAAGCTGATGGTATTTTCCTCTGCCCCCATATATTTTCAGGCATTCTATTAGCCATGTGTGTGGTATCATGTCGAAGGCTTTCTTATAGTCTATCCATGCCATGCTTAGGTTGGTCCTTCCTTCTCCTACTGTTCTTCATTACCTTTGTCTATCAGGAGCTGGTCTTTTGTGCCCCTACAACTCCTTCTGCAGCCTTTCTGTTGGTGGGGGATGGTGTTTGTCTCCTCTAGGTAGTTGTATAGCCTTTCACTGATGATACCTGTTAGTAACTTCCACATTATTGGTAGGCAGGTGATAGGCCTGTAGTTACTGGCTATATTTCCCTTACTCTTGTCTTTTTGTACTAAGGATGTTCTTCCTGTGGTCATCCATTTGGGTGCTTGGTGATTTGAGATACAATGCTGGAGTTGTTCTGCTATTCGTGGGTGTAGGGCCTTGAAGTTTTTGAGCCCATATCCATGGACTTCATCGGGACCTGGGCTTTTCCAGTTTGGCATTTTCTTTAGTTGGTGTCTGACTGTGTCTGTCGTGATGTCTGTGAATCTTTGTTTTATTCTCCCTGTTTCTTCTTCCTTGACTTCCTGGAGCCATGTTGCATGTTTGTTGTGTGATACCGGATTGCTCCATATGTTTTCCCAGAGTCTCTTACTTGGTTCGGCTTCAGGAATTTCTGGGTGGTTGTCTTCCCCTCTTAGTTGGCTGTATAGTCTTTTCTGGTTGGTTCCGAATAGTTTGTTCTGTTGGTATCCCTTATTCCTGTTTATGTACCGTTGGATCTTATGTGCTTTGGCCTTAAGCCTCTGTTTTACATCTTCTATTGTGTTGTTTAATCCCCTCTCTTGTACTTTGTATTTCTCGTTGAGTTCCTCCCTTGTTTTCTTGCTTCTTAGCCTTTTTTTTTCTGCCATCTCTTTCAGTTTACTCAAGTCAGATCTCATCACCATGATTTGCTTTTCCAGGCGCCTTTTCCAAGGAGGTTGCTGTTTTGGTTGCTGTTGGGTTGGTTGTGCCTGGTGGTGTTGGTGTTCGAATTCCCATCAGTTCTGCTACTAATCTTGCTCCTGCATATGTCAAGTTATTTGTTTCTGTGATACTGGTGGTCTGTATTATGCCTAGTATTTCATTGACCTCACTTGTTTTCTCCCTTAATTTCTTGGTGTTGTAGGCTTTCATGGAGGGTTCTTTGTTCTCTCTGTATCTGGCTCCATCCATTGTCTAATCTTTTCTACCCATCCGTCTCTCTGTTACTTCGTCGGTGTTTCTTCGTGTGTCGTTGTTTGATACCTCATCCTCCCTGTCGTCTTCTGTGCATCGTCTCTCAGTTCGTCTTCGTGTAATTCGTTGTCGTGTGACATTTCCTTTCCAGTTCTTCTCTTTCTGTTGGGGAGAGCCAGTTCTTTTTCTTTATGTTCCTTGCTTGGTCTGCCAGCCTCTGCTCTGTTTGGGGGGTGTTATTCCTCTCATTCCAGATGTTGACCAATCTTCTTCTATATCCTCTCTCCGTCGGGTTGCTTTTGATGTAGCATCTCCATATTTCCTTATTTTCTTCTCTTGTCCATTTCTTCCTTTTTGCCTCTGTAGCTCCAATCTCAGGCTGTTGATTATTGTCGTTGTGGTGATCATTGCTGGATGACGACCTCCAAGTACCTGACCGTCTTCCCCTTCAATTGGGTTGAATACCTGGTTGCCCCCGGACGAAGCTCCTCTGTTGCCAGAGGTTCCATTACGTCGTTGTCGTTTAATCCTTCATTTCTTTCCATCATTGCTGAGTTTTGCTATTTAACCCATAGCTGGACCCTACCCCATCAGGGATAGGTACTCATTTACAGCTGAGTAGACTGAGGAAATTATGGTAAGATCCTTTCCCAAGGAATCAACGCCGAGGAGAGCGGTCACCCATCCAACGACTGACCAGAGCCAGTGTTGCTTAACTTGACTTAAGTCTATTGATGACCTAACCCACTCTCCACGGCGCCACATTATTATTATTATTATTATTATTATTATTATTATTATTATTATTATATTATTATTATTATTATTATTATTATTATTATTATTATTATTATTATTATTGTGGGCTATCACAGTCCTCCAATTCGACTGGGTGGTATTTATAGTGTGGGGTTCCAGGTTGCATCCTGCTTCCTTAGGAGTCCATCACTTTTCTTACTATGTGCGCCGTTTCTAGGATCACACTCTTTCTTGCATGAGTCCTGGAGCTACTTCAGCCTCTAGTTTTTTCCAGATTCCTTTTCAGGGATCTTGGTGGGATCGTGCCTGGTGTTCCTTGATTATGGGTACAATTTCCACTGGCATATCCCATATCCTTATTATTATATTTTCAGGTTTCTTGATACTTTAGCCTATCCATTTTTTTCCTTTCTCTACTTCAACTCTGGTGTCCCCATGGTATTACGACACAAATGAGTGATACTTTCTTCTTAATTTTGTTAATCAACGTCACGTCTGGTCTATTTGCACGTATCACCCTATCTGTTCTGATACCATAGTCCCAGAGGATCTTTGCCTGATCGTTTTACTACACTCCTTCAGGTTATGCTCGTACCACTTATTACTGCAAGGTAGCTGGTGTTTCTTCCTTATTATTATTATTATTATTATTATTATTATTATTATTATTATTATTATTATTATTATTATTATTATTATTATTATTGAGAGAGAGAGAGAGAAATGCAAATAGATATCTTATTGTATCGTAAATACATTGTATTATATCAAGATGGAAATAAATTCTGATACATATCATTGGGTGATTCGTATTTCCAGTTCATAAATTCAATATTAAGATTTTGAAATGTTTTATTTTATTTTTTGGTAGGACTCAGTGAATTAGTCACTGAAATGAGAGATATTCAGTAATTAAGATAAACAGATACATACGTATTTAAAGATTTATTTTGAGTCACTAATTATTAACTATTTTTTAATTGGACTTCAAAATATTTATCCAATCAAAACATTGCTAATTTTCAATAATATTTTACCAACTTAAGACGAAATCATTTTTCATAATGTCTAATGGAACTTTTTGTTTTTCCAGATAATTTTACAGACAGAAGGATTCTCTACCCTTGAGTTCCCTTGTTGGAATTCCCCAGTCTTCCGAAATAATCCAGTATTCCAGCATTCCAGTCACAAGGTAATTAGCAATTCCCAAAAGGTTCAAAATACTTTCTCTGTAAAATTCCAGAAATATTCCCGTATTCCAGCATTCCAGTCTTAAGGTAATTAGTGGTTCCCAAAAGGTCCCTACTAACTCTTTTTGTAAAAAAAAATGCGTTCCAGGATTCCTTTGATTGGGTTTATCACAGAAAGAGATTTTAATTCTGATTGAAGTCTTTAATGATGATGATTCAGGAGAAACGTGACTCTCTCTCTCTCTCTCTCTCTCTCTCTCTCTCTCTCTCTCTCTCTCTCTCTCTCTCTTTTTTATGAGGTGCTGTAAGCAGTTGGTTTATACCTGACACAAGATTGAGCGCCCCTCTTGATCCATGGTTTCAGCTGAGAGAGAGAGAGAGAGAGAGAGAGAGAGAGAGAGAGAGAGAGAGAGAGGCGTATCAGAAAATGTGTTGAAAATAAATGGTCTAACGTCAGCAACTATTTATTCCCACCAGAAAGGAAACACCTTATTTCTGTCGCTCGTACAACAGAGTTTATTCTTGGGGACTCCTCTTATGGAGGCTCGCTCTCTCCTCTCTCTCTCTCTCTCTCTCTCTCTCTCTCTCTCTCTCTCTCTCTCTCTATGACCCGTCACGCCCAAGGATTTGAAGGAAGATAGGAAGGAAGGAAGGATCGAAGAGAAGACTGGAATTAGACGAATTTTAATTTTAAAACAAAGGTGTTTTTTCAAATCGAGGACGTCCCATCCATATTAGGAGGAGAGAAGGGGCGTGAATTAATTCGTATCAGAAAAGAGATTTCATAATCCCTTGTGACATTAAAGAAGGGTTTTTTTTATTCTGTCTGGAAGAGTCTGAAAGCCACGACGTCAATAATCTTAAAGAAGAAGAGTTCTGTCAAATGACATGAATATATAACATATATCATTTGTGTAGAGAGCTCTCATCAGCACCTGCCACTTCTCCCAACTTCCTTTTCGTTCCAGCCTAGAGTTCACGTTCTATCGAAGATGTTTGGCACTGGAAGAAGAAGAAGAAGAAGAAGAAGAAGAAGAAGAAGAAGACGAAGAAGAAGAAGAAACAGTAGTTTGTTCATTCCTTCCAGGAATCTGCTTGGTGGAAGCAGTCTCGTTCCAGATCCCCCGTCTGTCATCAGAGCTGAGTGAAAAGAATTCCACCTTTCATCATCACCTGAAGAGCAAAGGTGACAATATCTATCTTCCGTCTCCTCGCTTCTTCGTTCGTGGGCTCTGAACCTCGCGAGAGAGAGAGAGAAGAGAGGGAGAGAGATGTCTCAGTTTTTCCCAGATGAGTCCTTGTTGCCCAATGTTTACTTAGGCACTCCAAGCTAACTCAAGTGGCCTCGAGTGTAAAAGGTTGACAGAGGCAGAGGGACTCGGCTGTTGACGACGAGAGAGAGAGAGAGAGGAATACCTCCAGGTACATTTGATCACCTTTCATTCAGCTCAGCATACCCTTATACAGGAACCCGGTGAATAAACTGCCCTTTCTGAAAATTTACTCAGAAATGGTCATCAGCAGATACCCAGGGCACAGACCCTGCTCTTCACTTACATACCCTTCCATCAACTGCATTTAAGTGACCTCCTTAGGCCCAACACGTTCTTGATTATTACCAGAAAGCTGAATGACTCTTTTGGGGGACATTCCAGTTATGAAGCTGCTGCTGAATCCTGTGTATTGATTGTTCTAATGCTTCCAGCTCTTGGCTAAGGTCCTGTCTCCTGCTTAGGAAGAGCTTTGAATGACTTTGGCAATCCTGGTGTGGGTAATGTTCCTATTTAAAATCAAGATGTGCATTGAGTTGCAAGTTGCAGAGTACTGTCAACATTTGCAAGAATTGAAATCTCAAATCTGGAAACCAGAGGAGGCGTCAGTCAGTCACTGGAATGAACCTCACTGGAGCCATGAGGCCTCCTGCTCATCTTTATGCAGATCTCATTCCGTTGATAAACACTCGGGAGGGGGAGGGGATCCCTTTGGGAGAGGGGGGGTGAAGCCCATTAAACCTTTGGTCCATAATTAATTTTCTGTTTTATGGGGCAACGTTAAGACTCTGGGTCATCCCTCGGGAGAGATCCTACAGTTAATAGAGTCCTACAGGATTTTCAATGCCGTGAGGTTGAGCTATATATCTTTCTGGATCCTCAGACTTTCAAAGCAAAATAGCGATGGGGACGTCATAGCAATCCAGTAGTATTTTTCCCATCAATAACTGGTCTTCTGCATTTATGTCGAAGTCCCATAGAGATAAGGAGTTTTCCATCGATATATGAAACTACTTCCTATCGTATCTGCTATTTCCCTAGATATTATGAGATTTCCCTTGTTTTATATAGCTGCTTTCCCCATCTAGATATAGATATTTTCCCATCATTTTTCTGTATACTCTCCCTGGGTATCTATCTATTCCCTCTTCAAATTCTGACCGTTTTCATTATTATCTCTTTATTTCCCATCGGTATCTGTCTATTTCTCATCATTATGTGACTATTTCCATCAATATCAGTCTATTTCCCAACAAATACTGACTATTTCCCATGATTATGTGACTATTTCCCATCAGTGCAAGTCTGTCTCACCTCCATATCTATTCCCCATCAATATAAAGCTATTCCCCATCGGTATCCGGCCACCCACCTCCCCAAAAGACGACCGGAAAGCGCCCCAAGTGGTTGAGGGAGGGAGGGGGTTAGTCCAATGCACCGGACGCTGAAGAGTCTCCGTTTTTCGGACGACAAATGGCCCAGTCTTCGACGCCGATTGGAAGGCCAATAATATCATCATCATCAGGGCAGCATCATCAGTCGGTGCCTAATTAGCTTAAAGAAGAGTCGGTGTCATCAAGTCGGTCCGTAAATAGGTTTCTCGGTGGCAGCTGGGGAGCTATGTGGTCCCTTCAAAAAGTGGTTCTGTCTCGAGGACAATTTGTTTCTGATGCTCGTGCAAGGGTTCAGACGCGAGTGTTCTGTATAGTACTAGGCATATATGAGGCTTCTTTTTTTATTTCTTATTACATTACTGTGCCTTTTCTCACTTCCTTTTTCTTTTTTTGCTTACTCTCCACTCATCCTCTCTCTCTCTCTCCCTCTCTCTCTCCACTCTCTTCTTCTCTCTCTCTCCTCGACTCTCTCTCTCTCTTCCCGAGTGACCTGAAACTCTCGTTGCCATAAAGTTCCTGGAGGAAAGAGTCACAACGTCACGAAACTTTGTCCCAGCGGTATCGGGTGCATTTGCCAAATATATACCTCTGCTCTCTCTCTCTCTCTCTCTCTCTCTCTCTCTCTCTCTCTGGTGTCCCGGGAGCATAGTTCCCAAGTCTGGAAGTGAGTTTAGGGACGGGGAAAATTAGACCAATCAAAGCGCTTGGAGCTGATGCATAACGTCACAAGCCACGCCTTTTAGCTCCCTCCTCAGTCCTATATCCATTACTGCCGACAGTCACGATGCTGAAGGAAATACTTTCTTCTCAATTTCACAGTTTACGGCTTGTATGACATTACATTGTAGTCAGATATATCTAAACATAATGCCAACACTAATTTAACAACAAAAAATATATTTCTTCAAAAATTAGATTCACCGTGAAATATATTATGCGTTATTGGCTTCTCCCTCTTGTAAAAAATATACGGTTTCACATCGCGAATTTCTAAATTATATACATGAAAATGCGTGTTTAAAGACATTCATAAAGAGTTGCGATAACTAATGGGATGAATCAAACAATATACAAGATGGTAAAAATGATGGTATCTAACTTGTTTGTAGGGGAAGATAGAGAGAGGGAGTAGGCTTACGCTACGGATTTCTATGGACATATGCTATTTCGTAGTAATGCACATTTTTTGGACATTGTATAAAAGCAATATTCTGATCATTACTAGGCCATGGAACAGGAGGCAGACTGATGTAGGCCCTAATATTTACAGGGACACAGTATCAGCTTCATTCATTAAATTATTTCAAGAGCTAATGTGCCCTTAAGGAAAACCTAAGGAACTTACGCCATTGTTGTTTTGGTGATCTAAGTTAGCCTACTGTAACCAATATAGTTACGTGACAAACTCATCCTGTCATTAGCTAATCTGAATACAGTTGTTTTTCAAGGTGTATTTGATAAGCTGTAATAAAAAATTACCGTTTTGGGGTGGATTCCGTTTTCCTTATAAAAACTTCCAGATGTCCTTACCTGATTGGTCCTTGTCATTCATTGTGTACGAATATATAAGAAGTTTTTATTAAAATATTTTTGTGCTTTTGATTTTTACTTTTCATACATTGTGTACAAACAAATCAAAAGTGATAATATAATTCAGTATTGAATATTTTTAGCAAGCCTTTATGCGAATTTTGCTTAAAATTCATTGTGTACAAAGAAAACACTGATTAATTTAATAATATTTAATATTCTTAGCAAACCCTTCGTTCCTGTCATTCATTGTGTGCAAAGAATGAAATGAGTATTTCATTAGTATGTAATACATTGAGCAATTATAGGAGTACATAATACTACCAGTTTACGGAGTTACAGTAGACTTTTTACTAAGCTGAACTAGAGCAGAATTGATGCGTAAAATTTAAAGTAAATATGGATGACATTTATTATCCAACTCTCTCTCAACAGAAAAGCTTATGCAAATATTCAACATGTATTAATTAAAGCCAGGGATAACGGTAGTATATGAGTATACTACTATTTTCATCCAAGCTCACACTCAATGGCCAAATGTATGCCTTTAATCAAATGCTGCAGTGCATATCTTTTTTTATTTTCATATAGATATTTGGCATTATGCCAAGCACTGGGGCAACTGAGGCTATTCAGCGCTGAAACGGAAATTGACAGTAAAAGGTTTGAAAGGTGTAATAGGAGGAAAACCTCAAAGCAGTTGGACTATGAAGCAATTGTTAGGGGAGGGTGGACAATAAGATGGAAGAAAGAGAAAATGAACAGAGGTAACAGTAAAATGAATGAAAGTACTTGCAGCTAGGCGCCGAGGGGACGCTGCAAGAACCTTTAGTAATGCCTACATTGCACCGAATGAGGTGTAATGACGGCGCTATCCCCCTACGGGGTGCATAAATTTGTCATCAACAACTGTATCCTCCACATTTTCTTTTAAGCTAAGGCAATTATTATCTTAGTTCTGTACATAATACCGTTTTATTAGCCTGAAACAACAGTCAGTAACGCTTGAAAAACGTTCCATGCTCCATGCTTTTAAAATCGTCACCCTTCAAAGTCCAAGATTCTTTTTGATGAGAGTCGAAGTGCCGCGAAGTTCTTGGCTTCCTGGCTTTTGTCTGTAGTGCTAATTACGGGTTATATACCATCATTTTTACCATACCATTAATTTTATCATCTTGTATATTTTTTATTCATCCCATGTGTTATCGCAACTCTTTCTGTATGGCATTAAACACGCATTTTCAGGTATATAATATAGTAACTCGCAATGAACAATTATTTTATGCAGTAAATATCGACTTTGCGAGCAGGAATTAAGATGCACTGAGCACTATTACCAAGAGGGAGAAGCCAATAACACTTAATATATTTCACGATGTATCTCATTTGAAGAATATATTGTTTATTGAATTAGTGTTGCATTATGTTTATATATCTCGGACTCAAATGTATAGGACATCTAAGCCGTAAATTGTAAAATGGGGAAGTTTTTCTTCGGCATTTTGACTAGCAGTAATGGCTATGAGACTGAGTGTAGCTTAAAGGCGTGGCTTGTGACGTCATGGTCAGCTCTACGCACTTTGATTGGTCCTAATTTTCCCCATCTCTAAACTCTTCCAGACTTGGGAAATATGCGTCCCGGGAATTCTCCGGAATGGCTTATACATAAGAGGCCTCGTTGTCGTCTCCTGTCACTGGGAATGAGCGGAAGTTAAGACTTTCGGAGAAAAGTTTGAGAGTAATTGGACGATGGATGAGTGAGCGTTGTGGTAATTTGGCTAATATGCAGACACACAGACGTGTTACAGACATACACAAGCGCACACATATTATACCAATACCCAATATACCCACACCATACCTAAACTGATAACGGTTCAAGAGGCGTCAGACTAAATTAACCCATATCGGTCTACAGTCCAAACACCAGCTGCAGGATAATCTCGGGTTAGCGAACCGCTTTCCTTCCCTTGATTTAAACCATGATAACAACCTCCCCCTCTTAATTGTGCGCATATTTTAAGAGATTAGAGACCCCCACGAGGCCCGAGTGTGCATAAGGAAGGCTAAGGCTTCAATGATCGGTTCCGGAAGATATACGACGAAGGCCGAGAGAGCAGCTATTATGATTTCATACCAGGAACCCCAAAACTATCGGAGATTACTTGGGTGTATCGTCGGTGCTCTCTCTCTCTCTCTCTCGGTCTCTCTCTCCTCTCTCTCTCTCTCTCTCTCTCTCGAGGGAAGAAGAATGCTCTCTGATTGTAAACACGCTTTGTGTGAGCTCTCTATATAATGATTTTTGTGCAAGTTCTAGGGATACCTACACCTTTCACCGTGTTATATAAGTTACAGTAGTACTCAGTGACCATTTTAGTAACAACAGTGTGTATATAGGATTTTTATACTATCTGTAGTTACGATATAAAAAACTCATTCTCCGTGGCATACCCACTCGGATCGGCACGGCGCCTCAGTTTCGCGCATGCGCAGTGTTCATGTGATGTTCTATTGTACGTGAAAAGGCTGCGGCTTCACTAATAATGGATTACTCCGGACCAGCTCTGTTTCTGAGGTTGAAAATGATCTGCACCTGACTGATGATGAGGATGTAGATATGACTCATTGGCCACCACTCACACAATCTCTTCCTCATAAGCCTCCATAACTGTTGCTAATACCCCCATGAACGCCCAGTGGATTATGGATCAGATACTAGCAGTGCTCCACAGTCTCCTGCTGCTAAAACATCCAAATGTCAAGAGATTTTCACTAGACAAAAGAGTGATGTCACTCTGCCTCAACCCCCTACACGACTTGCTTCCTCTGCTACCCCAGCTTTTGCTCCCGTGATGAATATGTTATAGGTTGGTCTTCAAAGAAAATTTGAGCACTGACACTAAACTACGGTGGCTGACTGAAGTAAACAGAACCTTCAATCTTGATAAGGAGCTGGCAGAGGTTGGGAAAATGTCTGCAATCACATCTAAAATTTGTATATATTGCAAGGAGTCGTGAGGACATCATTGGCAGGGTGAAGGGTGGTGAATTTCTGTCCATAAGCCTGGATATTTCAAGATTTCAATAGACAGACCCCCGTAAGTATTTAACATCTCATTACTCGCTACCCTATTGAAGCAGACCCTAACCTTGCTAAGGAACTGCCTGGTGTATACAGTACACGAAGATTTCTTCAAAATGGGAAACCTATTAATCGCATTGTCATCACATGGAGTCTACTAGAACCACCACCATCTGTTTATGAGTTTTCCTTCCTCCCTTGCCTCCCTCCTTGTGAATTACGCAGGATTGAAGGATGATCAGCCCAACTGCTTCAACTGCTGGGGTACTGGCCATATCTCCCGATATTGCTCTGCCTCACCTAAATGTTGCCTGGTGTGGCTGCAGCCCATTCCACACGCACCTGTCCATACCGTAAACCTGTTACTGATGCTTCCACCTCATTGTCAGAATCATCATCAACTCCAGAGACTGTGCATTGGAAATGCCCTCGTTGTGGTGAAGCAGGAGTTAATGTTTGGCATGGATGTTCCAGACGGTCGCGCGCTGCCACGCAGTCACTTCCACTGACACCACCACCACCACAACCAGTGTCAACCTCCTCGTTATGCCCTCCTGAATCAGCTGAAATTTCAAAACTTCGTAAGGCTGTTGCTGCCTTGGAATCGCACTGTACAGCACTAACGACACGCTTTGATGCTATTGATGTACGCTTCGATAGCTTGATCGCTCAGCAGGCTACCACTGCAAGTAACCTCGACACACTAGTCAAGGCACAACAAGTTCTCATAACCTCTGTTGCCTCACTTACTGAGAAGCTAGATACTGTTGCCTATTGTCTTGAAAGGATCGATGGCCTCCTGCCAGCTCAGCCTCCTACACTTGGTGCACCATCTAACAGTGCTGCTTCTCCAGTACATGCTCGACCTGTCTCTCGCAGTGGTTAAGGTAAACTTCGCTAGACTCATGCAAACTACATGTCCTTTCATGGAATGCCCCTTGGAATTAGACAATACTCCAGACTCACTGCACTCAGGACATATGTTTTATCGCCATCACACAAGTAATATTTATTCAAGAAGCCTTCCCTGGCGGTGCTCAGCAGGTGATGAAGCTCCAACACTCTCCGGTTATGTTTCATATGTACATCATGTCAGGAATGGTCTTATTACTTACATCCACTCTCTCTCCCTCATCAACTCCTTCGCTCATCAGCAGATATTACATGACCTTCCAACTTTTTCAGGTTAAGATAGGTGATGGTCATATTCGTTTATGCAATGTTTACTCTGCCCCTGGCCTAATTAACCTCTCGGCACTTCCTACACCTACAAACCTTGGCATGATCTACATGGGTGATTTCAATGCCAGACACCCAGATCTTGGTGATGTCTCTCCGATTCCCAACCGCAGTGGAGTTCCTCTGCTCAACTACATCCATCGTTACCATTTAACCCGTTGGGATATAGGTGGTGCCACACACATCCGGGGGGGCACTCTTGATCATATCCTTACATCTGGGCTCGTGGCATCACATGTCTCCTGTCATTCTGTTTCCCGTCGCTCTTTTCTGACCATGTTGCCTTATGCCTACAGTACACAATACAGACTCATCCAAGTGACCCCTATCATCGTACCCGGATCACCATTCCACCCAAGTACTGCCCAACTATGTTCATACATCTCCTCTGTCCTACCTACCTTTGATAAACACTCTCCAGAACACCTGTATAATTCTTTGGTAAAAGCTACCCATGACTTCTATCAACTATATTGTCAGACCTCACATTAAAAGTCATATTGTTGCCCATGCCTGGACCTTGGATCAACGCATTATGCAAGCAGAAAGAGTTGCAGCTGATGCTGGCCTTGCCTTTCAGACACAAACCGACACCTAATCATCTACTTCAGTATCAGCAGGCGAGGATGATTTAGTTGCTCTCCAGAAAGTGTGTCTACACTGAGTCATGGTATAAATACACTGACCTAATTAACCACCAGACTAGCGTTGGGACCATTGTGGCATCTCATCAAAAGGACTGTCAAGAAAAAACCACATGTGGCACTTCATCACAGTCCACAAGCATATGCCCAGGATCTCATCACTACTTGGTCAACCAGTCACGGTCCAGTAATCTCCCTGTACAAATCCAAGAAGCACTCTCTTCCCAGAGCAATTTATGCAACCTTCGTCTGATGGCTGCATTGTTGGAAAATCAGACAAGGAGGACAAAGAGCTGATCACCGAGGATGAGCTGCGACGTGCTGTTATGGGGAAAAAAAATTCTGCTCCTGGGGATGATGCCTTACTTATCAAGTGCTTCGTCTCCTCCAGAAAGTTCCTGGAAATCCTCTTCTACAATTGTATAATCTTTGCTACCAACATGGATGTGTACCTGCTGGCTGGACCATTAGCACAATTATTCCTATCCCAAAGCCTGGAACTGATAAATATCGGCCTATCTCCCTCACCTCATGTTTTAGTAAAGTGTTTGAGCGTATATTACTACCAGGCTAATGTACCGGTTGCAAGAAAAACTTTCTCTCCATTTGTATGGCTTTCTTCCTCAGAGGAGTACTCATCACTGTTTAGCTGAACTCTACTCCCGATTGTCCTCCAACAGTGTAGTTGCCTTCCTTGACCTCAAAGTGCTTTTGATATATAGCCAACAGGGATATCAATCATTCTTGATCAGCTTGTCGACTTTGGTATCAGAGGAAACCTTCTGAAGTGGATAAACGGTTATCTCAGTAACAGACATCACGTGTTTTTTTTAAAGGTGCATGTAGCTCCTATGAAAATTTTGAGCTTGGCACACCTCAGGGCGGTGTATTGAGCCCATTTCTTTTTAATATACTTATGCACCGTGTACTGTCTCTCCTCCCTGCTATCCCTGGAATCACTGTAACCTGCTATGCTGATGATGTCTGCATTCCACTCACACTACCCCTCGAGACCTTCAGCGTGTCCTTCAGACTCTACAGGTCCTGTACCTCCAGTGGCCTCATACTCTCCCCAGAAAAAAGCAGAATCTTCCTCTGCCCGGAATCTCCGAGACCTGCCAGAGTTCATTATGGGTGGGAATATTATACCTCACTGCACACAGTATACATATCTAGGTGCACCAGTCAGGATCACCCCTGCTATAACCTGCACGACAACGAATCCACCCCACGGTGAAAAACCTTCTTGATCGACTGGAGCCTCGCTTTACTCCCATCAAGTGGCTTGCCACCAGGGCCACAGGTATATCTATCCCCGTGGCTAAAACCCTCTATATCCTCTTCCTAAGGTCAGTTGTTGACTATTTATCTCCTGCTCTAATTCAATTACCCAGACAGGTCGTTACAACCTCTAGAACTGTTCCAAAATAGAGTAATGAGGTTTATCCTAGGATGCCCTCCTCCCAACTCGGATAGTCAACATGCAGACCGAACTCATGTTACCTCCATTAATAGAGAGAATTTATGCCAATGTAACTTTGTTTTCTGTTAAATGTCTACATTCTCCACAATTTACTCCAAACTTCTCTGCTGTCCTCAGAGCATCACTTGACGAAGATCAGCCCAAGACCTCAACTCCGGCCAGGGGGCCATAACCTAGTTAGGGCAGTATGTGAAAATCTTCGACACCTTGATATCGGTGTACCTGAGCAAGCAGTCATCCAAGATTTGCCACCATGGCAGGTTCCTATTCCTGCTGTCACTTTCACACCACCTCTAAAGATGCCCATACCAGTCTACAGAAGCAGCTGGTTTTGGAAACAATATCCAAAGTGTCAAGTTCAGTTCCTGCAGGGCACCACATCTACGTTGACGGCTCAGTACAGGCAGATGGGAAGTGCAGCATGTGCTATGTTCTCCCCCACTTTAGAATCTCCTGAGTGGTGGCATGGTCGTAGGTTGCCAAACTCATCCAGTTCCACTTATTGCGAACTTCAAGGTATATGGGATGCAGTAACCCTACTTGTTAGAAGAAATGTGAATGGATTGGTGATCTGTGACTCCAAATCTGCACTCCAGCACTGACATCTCTAGGCCCAGCTGTGGCCGTGTTGTGCGAGACATATTGTGTCAACTCGTTGCTGCTTACAATGCCTCGCTTGTCTTGTCTTTCATGTGGATGCCCTCCCATATTGGGGCTTGCTGGGAATGACATGGTGGACAGTCTTGCTAAAGCTGCCTGCACGCTGGACCTTGATGGACAGAAAGTTGAGCCCTCACTTCGCTGTCTTAAACATAGAATATATTCAGCCGCTTTTGCCTGTACAGTACCAGCGTAGGGATGCAGAGAGGGGACACCAGTGTTTCCATACAACATCATGATAACTTTCTGCAGAGCCTTCACAAGTACCGCGACGTGGACTCATGGTGCGTAGGCATAATGTTGTAAGTGCCAGGATAAGGTTGGGATATCGTCCTGTGTGGCAGGTTGGACAGACACTAGATATACCACACACACCTCATGTAAACTGTGTAACCTTGCTAATGCCAATAACCTTGAACACTACTGCCTTCATTGCCCCACTGTCAGGAATCTGTTACCTCAAGGACAAAATTTACTTCAAAACCTGCCAATATTTTACTCAAAGATGACCACCTAGACATAATTTTGACTCGTCTTCCTCACTTTGGTGGCTGCTAAACTGTCTGTTGCAGTTGTTGTGATAATAGAATACGATCTCATATATGTTATTTTGTAACTGATTTACCGATGATTCAATGCTGTAATTTTTTTTAATTTTTTATTTTTTTTTTTTAATTTTTTTTTTTTTTTTTTTCTGTTGATTTCTGATGTAATGTATGTAACTGCTAATATGTAACTGCTAATATGTAACTTTGTTTGACGTCTTTGGGCGTAATAAATTTATTAAATAATCTCTCTCTCTCTCTCGGGCACGTGACTGATGGCAGATTTCAGACTGGAATCTGATGGACGGGAATTGAGGCGTTTTAAAGATTATAACGGAATGGGAATCAATCTCAAGTATTATCTCTCTCTCCCGTGACGACCGAGAGAGAGATAATTTGAATAAATTGCTTTCTGGGGCAGTAGTGTCTCGTCTCTTTAGGCCCATGAGCCCAATTGGGCCCAAAATTTGCAATGGTTTTTACATTTCTATAAACTCAGTATCAAATTCAGTGGTCTAGACACTCATTTCACCAGCGAGAGGCCCTGGGATCGATCCTGGGGAGGCAGAAAGGGCTTTAGGCCAATCCATTAATAACAGGACAGTTCACGATGTTTCTGTTGACCTGAGAATTGAATTCTATAAAAGATTATTTAATTAATGTACCCAGTGGTCAGTCGACTGTGTTTGGACACTGCCAGGGTATGTAAAGGAAGCGAACTTGAAGGGCAACGCCCCCTGGAGCCCAAATCCTCCGAATGGGAAAAGAATTATGGGTCTAGAAAGAAGTAATTGATATTGCAAAGGTAACATTCATATCGGCTGTGTCTAAACATCTAATCTATTTATTTACTGAAAATTATAGAAAAAGCGTAACGTAAATCAAGATTTGGGTAATATATTTATAGATAATAGTCCATTGCAAATATATTCCCAGAGGAGGAATATTCCCAGGAATCGCGTCATTCCCGGGAACATTCGTCAAGATGATCGAGGTATTCCAGGTGACGTAATTGCTTTATGCCTAAGATTCGAGTGGGAGAGAAATTACCTCCAGAGTTATCTTATAGTCTCATTATTGGCTTATTATTGAGAGAGAGAGAGAGAGAGAGAGAGAGAGAGAGAGAGAGAGAGAGAGAGAGAGAGAGAGAGAGAGAGAGAGCTGGTCAAGTCGCCCCTTCAACTCATACACAAAGCACTGAAATGGTCGCTACTAGGGTTTTGTCTTCATACCTACGATGTTTGAGAGTATGGTATAGTAAAATTAAAAAAAAAAAAAAAAGTCCTTGCATATTCAATTTGCAAATGAGTGTAGCTTTTTTGGACAAGAGCTCAGTGGAGCCCAAAGAGAGAGAGAGAGATAGAATGGAGCCGCAGAGAAAGAATTAGTTATAAATATAATTTTAAAACAGTATTGGTCAATGTGATAAAAAAGTGCAAGAAACTAAAAGTATAATATAAAGGAAGAGAGTAAAAATAATTTGGGTACAATACCTCGATATCGTTTTTTTATTTGGTGCCCAGAGGGTATAGACAGGAAGGGTTTGGGGCTGCTTTTTGGAGTATAAATATATACATATATAAAGTTTGTGTACGGATGGAGCTGTCATTGATAAAATTCTTGAGTATTTTAAGAACACATAAAGTTGTTTTTATTTCTCATCAATGAATTTATCACCTATACAAATAAAGTTTCCTGTCTTGGTGTTAGTTTTCCGTTCTAATTCTAACTGATATTTCTACAAAAATAGTCATTTCTTATACAGTAACTTATGCTGATCCGCCAGTGAAGAGAAAATATGATGCAGATATTTCTAAAAATTTCTGTTTTACATTGATTCTTCGCATCGATATTCTGTCCCTTTTTCCCTCAACCCTCACTTCTGTTGCTTGATCTGGTGTTTCCCCAAGGTGTGGGGGGAAAGACGGGGGGGGGGGAAATGGAATCACATATGACAAAATGAATCAACTCCAATCACTTCCTCTTCAGGACAGAAGGTGGTTTTTCTGGGGCCAGAGAAGTGACGACTGACAACAGCTAAATCCTTGCTCTAGTTATCGAGGTTTGGTCTTGTGTTCTGTTGCTACGAGACAGAGAATCTTTAAAAGCCATATTTGTTGACGAACTGGTGTCTACCGAAAAGTCTTATTATTATCGCCTCCAGAGGAAAAAAAAAAAGAGAGAAAAACAGGCAGAAACCAAATGTGTTTAACGGAATAAATATTCAAAGTTCATTCAGAGAATTGCCTCCTGCCCCGACCCCGAATGATTTATTTCAGAATTAGTCTTTTATATATATGATTTATTTTATTATTTGCGTTTGTTTTTTTCTGTTGACAATTGTTTGCAAGGAGGGTACATTCAATTTTGGCTGAATTGGTTCAAGTCGTCATTTTCACTCTCTCAATATGCACGTAGTGCTACTTCCTTTATCGACAATATTCCTAATATATATATATATATATATATATATATATATATATATATATATATATATATATATATATATATATTAGAGGATATGTATATAGGAATTAGTTATCTAATATTGTGTAGGTTGCACGGTATACAGTATCAGTCTACAAATCTGCTTAAACGGGTTAAGTTTAACCTTTAACTTCAAATTTATAAATATAAACAATAACTCAGCGATATGTCACTGGAAGTTGGGCTGGGGTCTGGGGCATATAATATATTATATATATATATATAATATATATATATATATAATATATTCATATATATATATATATATAGTATATATATATATATATATATATATATGTATCTATATATATTATATAATATATGTATATATTATATATATATAATATATATGTATATATTATATACATATATATATGCATATATATATATATATATATATATATATATATATATATATATATATATATATATATAGAAGTGTGCAGTCTATATATCCTTCAAGACATAAATCAGGTTTTGGTGAACGAATGGCCGAAAATATCCCACACACCCCTTGAGGCTGGAGCCTCCAGGAACGACCTGGAGTCAATTGGGTTTACCTGGATCCAATTGATTCCTGGAAGGTCAATCGGGTTAGAAAAGAAAAGTGGGTGGGGGGAATACAGGAACAGACCTCCTTTGCTGGGAAGAATCGTTGCTTTCTGGAGGTGAATTTCATGACAAAATGGAATGTAGAATGTTTGACCAAGGATGGAGATGCACAGAAGATATGTGAATCATCTTATCCTTCTCCTTGCATTTATTTGTCATTCTATTTAGACATTCATGACCTATCATCAAGGAGAGAGAGAGGGAGAGAGAGGGGGGGGGGGGGGTTCTGTAGTCAGTGTACAAACTGTGTATAGACCTATGTGCAGGTTTTAGCAATTTATTTTTAAAATATTTCTTGGTGTTTATTGGTTTTTGGGCGTCATAGGCAGTTTATCAAGAAATCCACGATTTCTTGGCGTTGTGCTTTCAGTGTCTGAGAGAGAGAGAGAGAGAGAGAGAGAGAGAGAGAGAGAGAGAGAGAGAGAGAAAGTATGAAAGACACACAGACATATATATATATATATATATATATATATATATATATATATATATATATATATATGTGTGTGTGTGTGTTGTGTGTGTGTGTGTGTGTGTGTGTGTGTGTGTGTGTGTGTATTTCAAATTTGGAACGGAAAGCAAAACCAACAATATGTCAAAATAAAATACAATGTGCCAAATCGAAATTTTGGATGCCATCTGGTTTTTTTACTTAGCATATTTTTGGCACATTTCTGTTTGCCAAATTTGAAAATTATGTTAAACCTACTCATTTGAAACATTCCAAGACACTATGAAGAGGAATATACTTTTTGCTTTTATTGTAGACCTTTTGAAAATATGGAAAGAATTAAAAAAAACTATGGCATTACAAAGAAGAAAACTTTACCAAACACAGGATGAATGAAAAGTAAGCAAGGGAACCATTTTAAAGACAAACCCGCCTTCTACAACTACTACTACTACTACACTCGCGGGTGTTTCAACTTCAAAACTGTAAAGAACAAAGGTACAGCAACGCAAACATCCTCACTCTCGAAAGTGCAGTGCTACTGATTGTTCTACGAGCACAAAACCATAAAGATCTCCAGAAGAATAGCTCCCCGCGTAATAGTTATATAGATCTACCGATACTAACATAAACAAAGGAGGAATAACAACAAGCAAGGGAGGAGCCGTTTCAGAGACAAACGCCGCCTACTACTACTACTAATACTACAATCACGTCGACTGGCTGAGGTCAAATTTAAAACCATGAAATCGTCCTGTCTGAAGAGCACTACTGCTGACCATTTCTGCAAGCGCAAAAGCATCACCATGAAAAATAAACGTGCTTTGGAAGACAATTGTGAGTAGCAAGTGTTTGCATATTAGGTTCATGTGTTTAGCTATGTGGGTTAGGCTATCAAGAGGAACAAGTACCTATGAATAAGCTAAATTCTTTAAGAGTAGGACAACCTCCGAATGGTAGCTACTAGGTAAGTTGTGTTATTTTCGGATAGGTCATGAGTGGCATTCTAGGAAAACTTAGGGTTAGGTAGTTCCTGGATCCTAAGCTTATTTCCTTGTTAGTTTTACTCATTATTCAGTTTAACTTTGTTACTTAAAACTGTTTACAGGTATTCTCCTACTTATGGAAAAATCATATCTCAAATATACCCTAGCCTACACTAGGGTAATTGGCACCATCTCTACATAGGTATAGGGTAGCCTACCCTACACTACTTTATACATAGGTATACAGTATAATAATTATTAGTTTCAGCATATTTTCTAGGTTCAATGTAGGCTAGGTATATGTGCTTATGAAAATTCAGTACGAAGAAATTGAATAAAATTAAAGTGTTGGCCTAGTGTAGACACGAATACAGTAGCGTAGCCTACAGTATTCTCTATATTACACATACGGTATAGTAATTTATTAATTGATATAAGCCAATTCTGGAGGTTCAGTGCATTCTGACTATGATATATTAGTAGGAAAAAAAATTGGACACAAAACGAGAATCAGTCAGACATTAGTACAATTGAGTGATGTCAGGCTGCTGATGGCTGCATATAATTATAAAATAAGTTCTACACCACTTCACTGTATCCAATAATATTGTAGGTATTCTTGTATTATTGCATTATAAAATACTAACATATAGGTAGTGGTCAATGTTTTGATTTAGAAATCAGTTGGTGGCCCATACAAGTTTATTTCGCCATGTTTAACTCAATTATGAGCAAATTTTCTAGCTTCTAGTTAGCATAAATGAATATCCAGATACTTTACTTATATGAGACAAGGTCATTGTTCGTTAGACAACGTGTTTAAGTTGAAATATGACTTGAATACATTTGTTGTGAACTAAATTATTTTTTTCAAAGTTTACAGGAGTTTTATCCTTGTTGCTATTGCATGATAGTCATTAGCAGTATATTTCCTTGCTGAGCTTTGATCTATAGCAAATAAACTTTCTGCATAAAAATATCATTCCTATGCTACATATCATCATTTATAACATGACTACGGTAATTGCTTACTATCATTCGATTGTTCACGACTACACATTTACATTTACACAATTATAACGTTTAAAACAATACCTTCATCATTCTCTTTGCTGTTTTCAGACTTTTTTTACTAGAGGACGGGATAAATTTAGGCTATTGTAATTTGGTCTCTCTCGCTCCCTGAGTATACTCTGCTGCCTGCGTCCATTGCGAGTGAAATTTTAAAATAATTTCAAAATATTGTCGTATCAGTATTAATTGTTAACCCTATCGTAAAATCGGATTTAATCGTAGACAATTATTGTAACTTGAACACTACCTGTATTTTAATTCATGTCTATTGTCCTTTTCTGCAACAATAGTAACCCCCAAAAATTAAAGATGTTTCCAAATTAGATATACACAATATTGCTACTTTAATTTTAACCCAACCCCCGCCCCCTTTCATTTCTTTTTCTTAATATAACTGAGGCAGGAGGGCAGGGCAATGCTACTTAGCTTTGACATCCATCGCTTCCAGGTATAAGAACATTCTTAATTTTGTGGGCTATCCTTATGTATTCCCCCAGTTTTTTTTTTCCGTGTCTATATGTCCTGATCTGTTTTTATAATTGATTTACACATGAATAAATGTTCGGTGATGTCCCCCTCCACTGCATATATCACAGACCTCGTCCTGAAATTTACCCATGAAGCTAGCCTTTAAGTTCAACATATTCAGTCTGGCTTTCATTATGATACATGCGTCCTTTGTTTCCAGTTCCTTATGTTTTTGTTTTCCTCGAAGTTATCTGTGAACCTCAGCTTCTTTATTCTTTCCTCTTTTGTTGAAAGTCTCCTTAGATATCTTGATTAATTAATTATCTTTATTTCCTTATTCAGTGCTTTTTTTTGGCATTCCTCATTCCATTAATTTCTATATTATATTTGGTACATGTGTTCACCAAGCTTTTTGTCCAACATTGTCCATAAGGGGCTCTTGGTTTTGAAAAACCTGCACATATACTGCTCATCCTGATCTGCTTGCTCTTTTATTCTGGTTCATAGTCAACTTGTCTCATTTCTTGGTACCTTTTTTGGCATATCTCATTCCATTAATTTCTATAAAATATTTGGTACATGTATTCACCAAGCTATTTGTCCACAATTGTCCATAAAGGGCTCTTGATTGCTCTTCTGCTATTTCTTTGATTGATTTTTTTTTCTTTGAAAAACCTGCACATATACTGCTCATCCTCATCTCTGCTTGCTCTTTTATTCTGGCTCATAGTCAACATGTCTTATTTCTTGGTATCTTGCCTTTCCATTTATTATAGCCCTATTTTGGCTTCTGATTCTGTGACTGTATTTTACAGTTTTCTACCATATTTGCAGTGCTCTTGAAACGCTTACATTCTCATCTTGGTCTAACCGAATTTCGTTGTTACTATAGTCCTATTCTGGCTAATGACTCTGTGGGGGCTGTATTTACAGTTCCTGTCATATTTACATATAACCCTCTTTGTAGAACTTGTACGTATACTGTCCTTTTGGTTTACCTCTTTTTGTGCAGGTACTCACAAGAGTCTCCTTTCTTGCACTTTCCTGTCGTAGGTGCAGGTACTCACAAGTCTCTCCTTTCTTGCACTTTCCTGTCGTAAGCGCAGGTACTCACAAGAGTCTCCTTACTTGCACTTTCCTGTCGTAAAGAACCTGCACTCTGCTCTTGTTAGCTTATCCTTATCTTTAGGTGCACTTTGATTTTCCCATGTTCTTTGTTTTCTTTCCAAACCCTCTGTTAATCGTGTCCCTATTCAGGGCTTCGCTATTCAAGCATTGCTTGTTGTCAGGGTTAGGTGAGTTACTCTCTAGTCTTGACATTATTTTAGTGGTCCTTTCCGTGATTGTACCTTGTTTGTTTTCCATATTCTTCACTAGGTTTTTCAGGTCTTCCATGAAGCTCCAATGATTGCGTGACTGTTTTTCCTCTGTTTCTTGCAGTTTCTCCGTTTCTCCAATTGCTTTTTCTAATTTTTCTTTGTATGATCTGCAATCTTCTTTGAGTAACCTTAGTCTCTCCAATTGATTTATTCTCCTTTTTTACTTTCTCTGCACTTTTTATTCCATCCAACACCATATTTCCAAATTCTTGGTGATCTGGGATTTTTCCTTATCCTTCTCATAGCAATTTCCTCATCCTGACTTATTGTTGACCCTTTTTTGCCTGTACCCTCCATTACATTCTATACACAATACTAGTGTTTGCTTCCTCTTAGCATCTCATGCAATAAAAAACCACCTATATAAGCTTGTTTTCAGCAATTTCTCAGTTTCTTCAATTGCTTTTTCTAATTTCTCTTTGTATGATCTGCAATCTTCTTTGAGTAACTGCAATACCAATCTAGGCCTTTTTCCTTTTCTGTCATTTTTATCGACCCCAAGAAATTCTTCATTTGAGGCTTGTTTAGGCCTGTGCAGAACAATTTTTTGCATTCATCACACTTGGCTTTCGTCTTCTGGGCCTAGCTGGACCACATGGGCATGACTTCTTATCACTTGTCGATTCCTTGTGGGTGGATGTAGCTAAAAAATCATCGTCGTGGTCTAAATCTATTAGCTTACTGTTGTCATGAGGTCCTACCTTTTGAACATTCTTGATGTCTAATAGGAGACGTCCACTCCTCTAGAGTTTTATCTATTGCTTCTTTTACTTTGGCCTTTCTGAAGGGTTTACCTGCCTACCCCTGGAATTCATTCTGACTTCAATTTTCATGACCTGTTGTTTTCCACCTTCTGCCATGTTTGTTTCCCTGACCTGGCTGGATGTCTCCACCAACACAACTTTACCTTACCTTTTCAATCCAGATCTGAATTCTCCCTCTGCTAATTAATTTACATCACACCTCCCACTAGTTGCTTTGCCATTCATAAAATTTGGTACCCACTTTCAATTAGGACAACAGCCAAAAAATAAGCTTCTCCCACACCATATCTGATATTTTTCTGTCTCAGGTCCCCTGTATGTTCAAGAATTGTGAAGCTGGGGATTGTTCATTATGGCAAGTACATGGACCTTGAATCGTCATGCAAACGAAAATTTAAGGAATATAGAGAACTTTGCATGGGGAATAAAAAAGCTACTGTAGAAAATAATTCACATACACAAGCAACTAGTGGTGAAATTTTTAACAACGATGGATGTGAAAATAATGTCTTCTCCTAGCTTACTAATTGCTTGGCAATCTGTGTGTGGGGCTATCAACCTTTTTTCTTTTTGCTTATACAGATTTCCAAAGAGTATCTGTTGACAGTTTCCTCAATTTTTCAGTAAATTGAATATTGTAAATCAGCTTTTATTTCCTGTGTTGTGAAGCTATTTATGAAAAGAGATTTGTGCTAACTACATTTAAAATTAACACTTTTCTTGTTAGATATTGGAAAATATTGATTTTCTTTTTCAGTCTTGCGACCTCTTGTGATGACAATGACAAAAATTGGAAAGTAGGGTGCAAGATCAGCAGAAGTCACTAGAAATAATGATAGGTACCATCGAACATTTGAAACAAACTCAGGCTGCTGCACCCACTGGACCTGATTTATCTCTGCTGGACGGATTGCTACCAATACAAGATTGGTAGACTTTGAGGACTTTGAACAACAGATAAATGGGGACAGTGCACTTAGAAAGTCACTGGTAAGCTACATGTCAGTTACCGTGATATGCACAATGATGTTTATTACGCTTCAGTACTGAAAACTTTTACTTTGACATTACTAAAGATAAGAAAAGGCCATAGTGTGTAGAATGATTTCATTACTAATGATTATCAAAAACTTTCGTATAACCAGTCTTATTGAATGTTATTTCTAGGTACATCGACTCCAGATTCTTGGGGGAGCAACCGTCAAAGCAGCAGTCAAAACCATGATTGACTTCTGCATGACAAGTGGACTCCAGTATGAGTTCAACTGGGAAGGTCATCTTGGCTGTAAGACTAAAACAAAATACATGCAAGAAAGGTTCAAGAACAAGACACTGTGTGGATAAATAAGTGAGTGCTGTATAAGCTGTTGGTGTAGGGTATGGCTTTTGCAGTGTGTTAAATGGCACTTTGTAGTACTGCCTATAGCTAGCTTTTTAGATGGGGATGCATGATGCAGTGAAGTGCCATGGATGCTGGTGATAGTCAAAATATAAGTACTAGTGAAACCTTCAAAACATGAGTTGCGTTTTGATTTTCATCCACACATCAGTAAGGTTTAAAAGTAATGCAAAAGTAATCCATTATAAAAGTGCAGGGTTTAAAGCCAGAAACCATAAGTGCCATTACATTTAGCCTTTGGTGTAGGGTAGGCTTTTGCATGTGTAAATTGGCATTTGTAGTACTGCTATTGCTAGCTTTTTAGATGGGGATCAGATGCGTGAAGTGCCATGGATGCTGGTAGAATAGTCAAAATATAAGTACTGTATGTGAAACCTTCAAAACATGAGTTGCATTTGTATTTCATCCACACATTCAGTAAGGTTTAAAAGTAATGCAAAGTAATCCATTATAAAAGTGCAGTGTAATGTTAAAGCAGAACCATAATGCCATTATCATTTGCCTGTTAGGTGAGGGTAGCTTTTGCAGTGTGTAAATTGGCCTTTGTAGTACTGCTATTGCTTTAGCTTTTAGATGGGGATTGCAGTGTTGAAGTGCCAGGATTCTGGTAGATAGTCATAAAAGTATGTATGAAACTCAAACTGAGTTGCATTTGGTATTTTCATTCCACATTCATTAAAGTTTTAAAACCCCTAATAAAAGCAATATCCATTATATGCGTGTAAATGTTTAAAGCACGAAACCATAAGCCATTATCTTTAGCCTTGGCAGGGGTTAACACCAAAATCAAATCCCACATTAAAAAGGACTTAAAACTTAATTGTTTACCCTTTAAATGAATTATACTTTGACATCCACTTCTAAAGTTGGATCTGCCATAGGCCTCTGACCAATGTCTTCCACTGTCTTGGATTAGTTTCACTTGCTTGAGAGTACACAAAGTTGCACCATTTTTTTTCCTTTTTTTTTGTCCACTTTTACCTTCCTGTATAGGGTTTACTTTTCCTACTTGACCCCTTGGTTCAGAGGTTTATGCTTTTCTAACTTAGATTTTAACTCAAATTGTAATAATCGTGGTATAAGTAACTGAATATAAAGGCTTTTTATATTGTTGGACTATGTGTAGTACTGCAGATATGCAATTTACTAATATTGATTATCCTTTTCAGATATTCTGGTGAACAAGACACAATTATCAACTGATGAAACTGAAGTAGGGAAAACTATGCTATGCAGTGTGACAGATACTTTGGAAGGAAAAGACAAAGACTTGCACAGTCAGCAAAGTCAAGATGAGAAATCCCAATTCATCTCAACCTAATTCTGGTGGGGATCCTGAAGGAATATAATATAGAGCACTTCTGCTGACTGTTGTCAAGGAAATTATAAATATTCATGTAATTTGTTTATCACTCAATTTATCTTATTATTGTCAGTCTCTTGATTAGATTTTTATATATTTAAATGAATAATGTATTATATTTAAATGAATAATTTGATGTAGAGAAGTATCATTCTTTTCTGTCTAATGTTTGTTGTGACTTCATGCAAGATGCCACATCCATTTATCTAGTACATACAGTGCTGTACTTAATGAATGGCAGTTTGTGTTCCTGCATTACTTTTTTTTTAATTAAATGGATGTACCATCTTGCACGAAGTCACAACAAACATTAGACAGAAATCCATGAATATTAATAATTTCCTTGACTACATCATCAGCTAGCTTTTGTAAAATATTGTATATAGAAATCAGATATATTAAACAATTAAGGAGTTTATGTAGTATGTAGTGAGATATAGAGAATGCAGTGGGTGTTTCATGTATATATATATATGGTACTAGTTACTGCAACTGTTTTGTTAACCATTTTTTGCATTCTAATAAAAATTTAATTGTGACTATGTATTTTGATGTTAAACACCAGTATAATGGAATCCCATTTTTTTTATGTGTTAATGCATTTATTGAAATTATTGTTTACATGACAGCCACAATACTTGATCACAGAACAGTTTTTAACAGAGTATTGATTTGTTTCTATTGACTGATATATTTTGCATGAAAAAAGTGTTTCAATTATTTTCAAAATAGTTTTGTCAATACCTAAATACTTGCCACATCACCCTATACTACTTTATCAAAATAAATTTAGATGAATATTGCAACATACAGATACATAAGGGTATACATTTTGTCCAGAAGACTATGAAAGAAATGTTTTATATCTGTACATCACCCTGTTGTAGCTAAAGTTTGAAAATAAACTATACAATGTTTTATGCATGTAACTATATTGCTGATAAAAGGTAAAGTAAGGAGATCGAGCTTCTAACATTTCTTCCAGTGGGGTTTGATCACGTGTCTAAGACCACTGAAACTGCCAAAGGATTCCGATTTTTCATTGTATAGTTTATTTTCAAACTTTAGATACAGCAGAGTGATGTACATAGATATCACATTTAATTCTTTCATATCATGCATTGGAATTATCTGGCAATCCATAATGACATAAATTGGATACTGGTAATCGTACCAGTATCTCGCCCAAAATAGGGAAGTTGGTAGTCCAAAGTTGTTCCACTACTGGTCCAACAAATGCATTGGCGTGATTATGGATTGCATGTATTGCCCCAACATTCTTACAACACAGTGCCATTAAGGGGCCGGTGTGCAAACGGATAATGGATATAAATTGGACCGATACTACTGATCATTTGTACCAATGCCCGAAAGTCTGGATCTCCAGCAATGGGTCAATGTATGACCAATACTTGTGTGTTTGCTGGGTGGTTACTGTCGTTGTGGTGGTCAGTTGCTGGATGACGACCTCCAAGTACCTGACCGTCTTCCCCTTCAATTGGGTTGAATACCTGGCTGCCGGACGAAGCTCCTCTGTTGCTAGAGGTTCCATTTACGTCGTTGTCATTTATTCCTTCATTTCTTTCCGTCATTGCTGAGTTTTGCAATTTAACCCATAGCTGGGCCCTAACCCATTAGGGATAGGTGCTCATTTACAGCTGAGTAGACTGAGGAAATTATGGTAAAGATCCTTTCCCAAGGAATCAACGCGAGAGAGCGGTCACCCATCCAAACGACTGACCAGCCCCAATGTTGCTTAACCTGTCGATCGACGACCTAACCCACTCTGCCATGGCGCCACACATTATTATTATTATTATTATTATTATTATTATTATTATTATTTCCTAATTTGCAGCCTCATTGGGACCCACTGCCGCTCACGTCCCCCAAGGGCTTTGGCAACAACCTCCAGTATATATTGGTAGAAAGTTCAAATATAGAACTGTTTAAAAATAAATAAATAAATAAAAATTTAAAAAATTCATCTCACAAAAAAATCTGTCAACCAATTGGTTCATATTTGCAACCATTATCACCTTTTTTTTTTTTTTTTTTTTTTTTTTTTTTTTACCCTTTCTGTGGTAATAATAAATCAGGAAATATTAAATAATCATTATTGTGCAACTGAAGTAGAAAAGGTGACCTTTATTTTCCTGGATTATCGAAGGTCAGTTCTGCTCTCCCTAATGAGCGCTGTGTGCTCCATTAAACTAAGAGATGCGATGTGTAATTGGTTATAAAATTGCACGTTTGGAGAGAGAGAGAGAGAGAAGGTGAAGTCATCCCTTCAACTTGAACATAAAGCACTGAAATGGACGCATAGAAAACGGAGTATCCTCTCTCTCTCTCTCTCGGCAGATCCATTATGACGACGAAAAGATACAAAATAAAGGAAAAGAAAATCCTTAAATGCTTTTGCTGAGAAGAAATAAAAAATTAACACTGAAATGAAAAAAAAAAAAACACAATTCTGATTATATTGTGATATTAAGGTCTAGATCTGATTCATTTGTGGCTCTCTATAGAGACTTATTTCATTTTTATTCGGGCAACTTATTTTTGCCCTGATGCTGGACCGGACACAGTTACATTTATGAATATCCAATATGAAAAATGCTGTACCATATTTGAATGGTCAATTTGGCCCGATATACTTAAAATATTTTCACTTACAAGGATATTGTCATGTCATGAAATCCGGGAGTTGACAAGAATGAAATCAGGAATGGTAAATTTAGGGAAATCAAAGAATTAACAGAAAAAAAAAAAAAACAAAATGAGATATTAAGAATTTGTTAAGTATAAAAGTTACAGAAAAAAAAAAAAAAACAGAAATTTTGAAAGGGAATTGAAGTAACTCTTGGAACACAGGCTACAGAGTTCTCTTGCCAACCAGCAGTCAACATCAGTGGTGCCAACCCTACGGCCTCTACAGGAGACGAGAAATCACCCTACATTCCTGAAAATCACCCAACATTCTGCAGCTATGATAATAAATAAATCTTTAGATTATGTTTACATACAATATCATGAATGCTAATAAGCATATGGATCTAAACCTACCTTGTTACAATTCAAATTCAAAAAGTTTATTGATATACATCGTCCCTTGTTGGCTGGCTACCAGTCCGGTGGTCCGAAGTTCGATTCTCGGCTCGGCCAACATTGGAACCAGAGGAATTTATTTATGGTGATAGAAATTCTTTTCTCAATACAATGTGGTTCGGATCCCACAATAAGCTGTAGGTCCCGTTGCTAGGTAACTAATTGGTTTCTAGCTACGTAAAAATATCTAATCCTTCGGGCCAGCCCTAGGAGAGCTGTTAATCAGCTCAGTGGTCTGGTAAAACTAAGATATACTTAACATCAAATGGAGCGTAGCAGCATGCTGCTATACTCACCTACAAAATTGAAAAGATTCCAGGGAGAAATAATAATAAATAGTAAATAAATATAAAAAAAACAGTAATGAAAGGCAAATATTTTACATGAGAAGAATTCTAACCCAATTTATACAAAAACAAATGCCAAGCTATATGCAATTTTAAGACAAATACAAATGTTGATATACTAAGCAAATTTACAATAGGCAAAAGCCATACAAAGCAAATATAACAAAAGTGAATGTTATATAAAAAGAAAAATGTAAAGAAAAGGAACAAAAAATCAAGTTATACAAAATCCTACTAAAGGACAGGCAAATGGCTCACAATTATTTATTCCAAAATAAATTAGGACATTTTTTTACAATTTTGGAGCAACCGCATTTTTCAGAAAATAACATAGCATCATCTATTCTGAGGTTACGAAACTGATAATTTATTACATTCCATAACATAATGTTGTAAAGTATGTTTCCGTAACTCACCACATAATTTACATTTAGAGTTTTCCTCATCAATGTATTCGCAAGAATATTTATATCCCAAACGTAACCTCATTATTAAAGTATCTAGTTTAGACAATACCCTACCATATACATATTGCTGTTTTCAGACACAAACAAATAGTGTCCCATACTGACACTACCATTGTTAAAATTTGTCGAATTTCAGCCTCTTCCCACAAAGACCTCTTGATTTTTAGTGCTCAGAGTCAGTATCAATATTATTTTTGTTTGTAGCATCCTTTGCAAACGATTCAGCCTGGAATAAACTGTCCAAACAGCCATCTTTTGCAGGTTCTTTGCTTTCTCCCCTTCCTCATCATTGCGAAGAGCCAGCCATAGCCGCTAACCTGGTTGTATTCGGTTCACAGAACACGTTGTTACAATTAACCCGACACGTTGAAAATATTGCCCTGCTGTCTAAGATTTCGCCCACATTTCTCTATGCGTAGGGCAATTACCCTACAGTTGGCAACACTGGTCAACTTTCAGTACTATTTCAAAATCATCAAGGAGCCAGAAGTCTGCTGCTCCGTATCATTAGATTCGTTACTCGTCTCGTACCCGTTACCTCGTCACTTTCAGTCTGTCACTGACCTGCTATTATAGCTGGTGGCCTTTGGCGTTGCTACTTCTTTGAATCTGGACCGGTTATAAGCAATTTCCTCTGCCCTCTTCTTGCTGTCTACTTTGACAAAGGTGTGAATTTTATTTTTCAATGTGAAGTTATCAAAATCATATTATGAATGAACTAGGTGCATATCTTGGTCATTAAACGTGAAAAAGGTATAGGTGTATATTGAGATTATCTTGGGATGTCGATAGCTGATGTTACCAAAATTGTCTGGCCACTCGAACGGAGATTAACTAGAGGTAGATTAAAGAACGAAGGACAGGACCTTAAATTGAAAAATGGTATAGAATAAATATTATTCTGAGTTTAATGGTGGCAAATGAGAGCCAGGTAAGAGGGGCAGAGCAGTAGGTAGCTACTCTCTATGATGAATTCTCGTCTCTATAGCACTCTACCGACTGCAAGCAATAGCCTCATGTCCCCTATTCATTAATTACAGTGAAATCTGGCTCCATACATAAAGTGCATGAAGGTAGGTCCATGAGTTTCACCAAACCCCCCATACCCAACCAATTAGGGATGGCAAATATCGTGAAAAGATTTATGATAATTTCTAGTTCATGGCTATTTTGAACCAATCTATGCGATACAATGATATGATTCATTCCCCAAATCTTTCGTCAGGCAGTAGCCATCTCTCTCTCTCCTCGTCTCTCATCTCTCCTTCTCCTCTCTCCTCCTCTCTTCTCTTCTCTCTCATAAATAAAAAGAAAAAACCTCGATTTCCTAGCCAGTAAAAAATTGCTTGATATTCAATTAACTCCATGTCAATTTGATTGTGACTAGATTAATAAAGAATGTTTGATTGATTACTTTCTTTTATTTTCTATAACCCAGCCATTATGTTATTAGTGGATTTGGATGAATTGTTGCTCCCTGGAGCCTGGGCCTTAGAGGCAACAATGTTATATCTAATTATTTTTGTACTTTGTTGTGATAGCCGGTGGTTTGGTAGAATTACAACACGAAAAATTTTAATAATAAGAAAAAAATTTGGAAATAGTTATAAGGAGATATAAGTTACTGTTTTTATTTTACTATAATTCAAGGCTATTTGAAAGGAAATTGAGGAGGGGATTTAAGGAAATCTGGCCGTAAATGTATGAAAGTCAATTTAAAGAAATACAGTACTACTTTTAAGTAGTTTTCAAAGTGTCAGTTTTTGTTTTGTGTTATAATAGATCTTCGTCATACTCGTGTCTGATCAGGCAGGTCTTCTGAATAATTGATCAAGCTAGTCTTTTATCGTATTCAGCCTGCCATTTGTAAATGATAATATATTAATAAACAATTCCCTCTCGTATGCAAATGAGTCTTTTGCTCTACGTGAATTTTCCAATGAATGAACTCGACTTTCACTTCCAGCTATTTAAGGGAAGATGGTTGACGCTTCGAATTGTTTCCTTTTCTCTTCGAGTTTCTCCAATATTTGTCTTCGTTTTTTATATTTCCTCCGATCTAGAGGCAGTGATTATTCCTCCTAACCCCTCTAAGAATTGAAGGGAGATTAACGAATGAAAAAAAAGGAAATATGCAACATATTGGCAGAACGATATAAGAGAGAATTCACCCGTAGAATTGATAATGAAGATAATGATACAGAAGTAAGGGACGAAAATAGTGAATATTTAGCTGACATAGATATTAATGAAGCTGATATTGTGCAGGCTATTAATGAAATTAAAAATGGAGCTGCTGTGGTCCTGATGGTGTTCCTGCTATTTTGTTAAAGAAAGTATTTCTTTCTATCGCAAAGCCACTTGCATTATTATTAAGACAAAGTATAGATACAGGCAAGATTTATGATGAGCACAAATTAGCATATATTACCCCTACTTTCAAAAGTGGATCAAGACTAGAGGCAAGGAATTATAGGCCTGTGAGTCTAACATCACATATTATGAAAGTGTATGAAAGGGTAATGAAGAAAAATATTATGAAACATTTAATAAAAAATAATTTGTTTAATATAGGACAACATGGTTTCGTACCCGGAAAAAGTACACAAACCCAACTGTTAGTCCACCGTGAGAACATATACAAAAATATGAAAAGCGAAAATGAAACAAATGTGGTTTATCTAGACTTTGCAAAAGCTTTTGACAAGGTAGACCATAATATATTAGCGAAGAAAATTAGAAAACACAATATCGTGGATAAAGTAGGAAGATGGTTAAAAGAATTTTTACACAACAGAAAACAGATAGTTATTGCAAACGATGAGAAATTGGATGAAGCTAAGGTAATATCCGGTGTGCCACAAGGTACGGTGTTAGCTGCAATACTGTTTGTTATTATGATTGCAGACATAGACAGTAATGTTAAGGACTCGGTAGTGAGTAGCTTCGCTGATGACACAAGAATAAGTAGAGAAATTACTTGTGATGAAGAAGGGAATGCGCTACAAAGAGACCTTAACGAAGTATATGATTAGGCAGAGGTAAATAGGATGGTATTCAACTCTGATAAATTTGAATCAATAAATTATGGAGACAGAGAAGGAAAGCTATATACATATAAGGGACCTACTAATGAGACAATCACAAATAAGGAAGCAGTTATAGACCTTGGTGTGATGATGAATAGGAACATGTTATGCAATGATCAAATAGCAATTCTATTGGCAAAATGTAAAGCAAAAATGGGAATGTTGTTACAGCACTTCAAAACAAGAAAAGCTGAACACATGATTATGCTTTATAAAACATATGTTCGTAGGTCCCATTGAATATTGCAATATGATATGGTACCCACACTATCAAAAGGATATTGCACAAATAGAGAGTGTACAAAGGTCCTTTACAGCTAGAATAGAAGAAGTTAAGGACCTTGACTACTGGGAAAGACTACAATCATTAAAATTATATAGTCTAGAAAGGAGAAGAGAACGCTACATGGTAATTCAGGCATGGAAACAGATAGAAGGAATAGCCGAAAACACCATGGAGCTAAAAATATCAGAAAGAGCAAGCGAGGTAGATTAATAGTGCCCAAAACTATACCAGGAAAAATAAGGAAAGCACACAGGACATTAATCCACTATGCACCAGCATCAATAATGCAGCGTCTATTCAATGCATTGCCAGCTCATCTGAGGAATGAGCGTAGATGTGTTTAAGAATAAGCTCGACAAATATCTAAGCTGCATCCCAGACCATCCAAGGTTGGAAGATGCAAAATACACCGGAAGATGTACTAGCAACTCTCTGGTAGACATTAGAGGTGCCTCACACTGAGGGACCTGGGGCAACCCGAACATGATGTAAGGTCTGTAAGGTCTGTAAGGTCTCTCTCTCTCTCTCTCTCTCTCTCTCTTTACAAACTAGCCAGAACGGATCTTGTTTGGAACTGGTTCTCTCTGTATGTACTGCTTTTCTTTCTCTCTCTCTGGGTCCTTGTCTGTCGTCCTCTCTCTCTCTCTCTCTCTCTCTCTCTCTCTCTCTCTTTCTCTCTGTCTCGACAAAGGAAGAAAAATAAGTAAATATTTTTGGGCTTTATATGATAAAATCCTACATAGCGAATTAAGAGAGAGAGAGAGAGAGAGAGAGAGAGAGAGAGAGAGAGAAATATGTCCCAGAAATGAATAAAAGCATATTTCATTATATTCAAACTGGAGCCATTCTCCTTGTTTCCCCAGGTCCCCCTAATTGTTGGTCCTCCAAAAATGGACTCCAGGAGTATCAATGTTGCGTGTAAGAAGGCCACATCTCCCACCTGACCGGGAATTAGGATAATTTGATCCTGGGATGAAGAAATACTGGACTCATTTCCTATTTTTGGTTGGTGTAGGGTGTGTTGGAGGGGGGGGGGGGGCGGGGGTGCTTTGGTCAGTGGGGGGAAGGTGCAATAAGGCATATTTAATGTCCCTCTAATTATTGATGTGGGCCAGACCATCGTGTCTGGGTCAGTTGGCGATTAAGATCGGTATTTTATGAGAGTATTTTTTGTCTTTTTAATGATCTATTGCCTCAGAAGAGGGTATTTTTTTGTGTTCTTATTGATTCATTATCTCGGAAGAAGGTATTTTTTGTCTTTTTATCGATCTGTCACCTCGGAAGAGGTCACTTTTTGTCTTTTTTGTGATTCATTGTATTAGATTTATTATATCGGATCCAATCTTAAGAACACAGGGCCAGAACCGACAGCCATCTTGGCTCTATGATTCATTATTCCCTGATATTCTTGATATAAAATTTCCTGTGTTTTCCGGTGTAAGTTTACATAAACACACAAACACACATACATATAAATACACACGCCGCGAAGGTGGGTAGGGTAAAAAACCGTAGGGTCCAGAGTGGACCATGTACGGTCAGTGTGGACAATCCCAAAAAAAGTACATTATACCGCGTCCTGACATCGGAGATGGGCATCAGTCGCGACTTGTTGTTGGTGAGAAACGGAGCTAAAGACCTCTACTCTCCTTTCGAAGTAAGTATTTTCTCCAAAGTTAGAAATTAAGGCCAAATTTTAAGATTTAAACAGAGGGTAGTGAAAACGGTGTCAAACGTAGTGCAAATCTCACCAAAACGCGTTCAACATTTTTACTTACAACTCGAGGTATTTAGAAGATTGACGCCATCTCAATGTTTACGGAGTCGCTTGTGTCAATAAACTAACCATTTCCTGTGATAAATCCGCACACCACTTGTACCCACAGACGCTGGGGCACTTTCATCACAACAATCTGAAAACTTTTCCTCACTGAGTAAACAACTGTTTTGTAGAAGAAGACGACGAAGCGTGCACTTCGATAATTTTCTAAATAAATAGTAAAACATCAATATTTTACATATTTATGATGATTAATTTAAAAATATTCGTTATTGAAAAAGTAACTCGATTCTGACTCAAATTTAAGTAATTATTTTTTGGAATTAGAACGTTCTTTTAAGTCCTGTATTATGACGTCACGACATCTTGACTTTCGTACCTATTGTAAATAATTGCTTCACTCAACTTTCTTGCAGAACAGTTTACCAGTTATTCATGCAGATTATCAGCTCTTCATGTAATTGGCATAATCGTAATGCGCATATATATCTTTATTATTTACTTTTTGGATATATGAAGATGTTTTACTGCCGGATTATCGCCGTAGTGTGACGCAATCGTTTTCGGTCCCTGCGCCTCTGTTTTCGCACCATAAGAAATTATGGGGCCGAATTTGCAATGACCAGAAAGTCGTTAAAAGAGGAAAGTTAGCATTGAGGGGCATATGTTTTGATTGAGAAAAATACAAATTTATTCAATAGCTAGCTTGGAAAAAAATACTTGATTACAAAAAACTTGATTGACAACTAAGCAGCATACCTACTATGGGTTTCAGAGACAGTGCAAGCACATTTTTGGGCAATACCTATTTCTGTAACGAACACTCGTATCAGAACGAGATTTTGCTATAGTGCATTACACCCAGTGCCGTAATTTATAAGGGTATCGTGAATCACAAATCGTAAAGAATAACGACACTTGTCCTTGTACCAAGAGACAAAACCTCCATTATGCAGAAATGGATACGAACACACCAGTAAAAAGCTCCACCTACCCTCTCCCCCCACCTCCACCGTCACCCCTGTCCTTCTTCCTTCCTTCACCTTCCCTTCTCTCTCTCTGGAAGTTGTTGCAGTTTAAACTTATTTTCTATGATTTTTCCATCTATCTATCTAATAATAGTAGTTTACATTGGTGGATATATCTAACGATTCACTCGGTTGTTATCTGCCTATTGACTGATATATTTATACACTGATCCACTCAATCTCTCTCTCTCTCTCTCTCTCTCTGTTTTTTTTTTTTTTTATCGTAATTCGAAAAATGAACAAGAAAATATATTTCATACTTGTATAGCATTAATTAAATACTTTTAAGTTTCTAATTCTGTCGTAATGATAAATGTAGGTACATCTACTAGTACTCGCAAAATAGTTAAGCACGTCATATGTAAAAATTAAAAAATAAGAGAGAGAGAGAGAACAGAGAGAGAGAGAGAGAGAGAGAGAGAGAAGAGAGAGAGGAGAGAGAGAGAGGAGAGGACGGAATAGGAAAGGACATTAAAATACCTGGAAATGAAAATCCCTATAATCCAATAATTATAGCCTCAGGGTTTGTCTCAAAAACCATTCAAAGGTCTGTCACACAAGTGTAAAGTTGTCTTGAAAATTTGGCAGACATGTCTCCTCATAGCGTATAGTGTTGCTGATGAATGAGGTTGTGTTGTTTATTGGTAATTATTAACCTCCTATATACCCTACATGGTTGGGGGACCCTTTGTGAATGCGGGTTTTGTGTTGGGTAAATATTTTGGAGAGAGGTCGGGAAGGAATCCGTGCGTGCGCTAATTATCATTACGAAGACATGTTTAAACAATAATAGCCACTTGATTTATAAGTTTCATTTTTATTACAATTTGTGCGGTTTATGTATGCTCTAATTTGAGTTTAAAAAATTAAAATTTGTTTCATGCACAACAGTTTATATTGCAGGTAATAATTATTATTTTAGTTAGTACTAACGAACATGGGTGCACCCGGATATCGTCATTTCAGCTAGTGAAGATATGGCCCAGGTCTACTATGTCAACTGAACTACTTAAGGAGGTTACAGATACTTTTGTAACAAACAGTGACTAACTTGAAAAATAATTTTTGACATTTAACTACATTACTTTGTTTACCTCCCATTCTATCGTATATTCTTCCGGTTAACCCTGAGGAGTGTTTCAAAAAACATGCTTTTTTCCCATAAATTACCTCCCATGTCAAATCTGGGTGTGTCAGACAGCTATTGTACAGTGAACTTCGATGGTGGTTGGAGGTGCCTGTCCGTCTCTCCAGTGCATCCCCATTTTCTGACAATCGCTAGGGTGAGGCCGACCCACATGATGCTAGAAAGGTTAGTGATCACAAAAATCAAAGTTATTACATCACAGTTCTTCAATGAACAGTGTGCATAGCCATGTGACTTTGTTGTGTTTGAGAGTCTTGCTGGAGCCTATACACACTTGATGCATCACCAACCGAGTGGCAGAGATGCCACATATCGCCATATTGTCCAATTTGCTTCGAGTGCCACTTTTTGCATTTTTTGCAAAAAACAAAGTTTTTAGATAAACATCAGATAATGAGTATTATTCATTCTAATCATGCTTTGTACTGTTGGAATATGTCAGAGGATGATGTTTCTATAAAATGAATGCCTTTGTGAATGCATATGACGTCGTAAATGCGCTCCAGGTCACGTGACCTTCTAGTGCCAATTTCTGTGTTTTTTTTGCGAATAGTAAAGTTATTACGTAGCCAATTCATGTCGGACTCTGCGCATAATAGCTAATTAGTGTAGTTTTTTTTTATATTGTAAATTGTTTTGGGATGTTTACGGGACACGTAAGCAACTCTTGGAGTGTTCGTAGTAAACGCGTGCGTGACCTTGGTAGTGGCTGAGGTGCCATATCGCCAATTATCCATGCGTCTTTGAATGCCCTTTCTTTCTTTTTTTTTTTTTCTTTTTTTTTCAAGCAACGTTATTAGGTAAACGTAGCGTATTGAAATTGAACAGTGTTCATGCCAGTCAGGTTTTGTTCATGCTAGTATAGTTTTTATAGTGGAATATGTTGTAGGTTGGTGCGTTGTATAGCGTACGTGCTCGGGGCCATTGTTTGCGACGATTCCGTTTTGCCTCTCTCTCTCTCTCTCTCTCGTTCTCTCTCTCTCTCTCTCTTGCCTCTTTGCTCGTTTATGTTTAGTGTTTTGTATATTCATGGGTCTCTCTCTCTCTCTCTCTCTCTCTCTCATGCCTCTTTGATCCTTTATGTTTTGTGTTTTTTTATGTTTGTGGGTCTCTCTCTCTCTCTCTCTCTCTCATCCTTTGTTTTAGTGTTTTGCATATTTCTCTCTCTCTCTCTCTCATCCTTTATGTTTATGTTTCGTATATTTGTTTTATGCAAATCCACGCATAATTAGATAACTAAATAACACATTGAAAATTACATTCCATTCCTCCATTTCAGGTAGCAAATTTTGCAATCGTACTTGTAGGTGGGGGCCCATTTACTGTACATATCCATTTGGGAAGTTGCCATACCGCTAAATATTCTTGTTCCCTATGGAATTTGTAATATTCTGGGAGATTTTCATGCATTAATATCATATCTTATACTAGTTAGAGCCATTTTTATAAGAAATTTTCATGGTAAAACGAGGAGGTCAACAAATGACCTTTACATTAGAGTATGTTTTTTGGGTCAGATTTTTTATTTGATGACTGCAAAATAATGTTCAAACATCCAGCAAGCCACCATAATAGTTTTATGCAAATCTACGCATAATTAGGTAACTAAATAACACAGTGAAAATTACATTACATTTCTCCATTTCAGGTTGTTGATGTGGCCGTCAGAGTAAGCGTCGGCTGCGGCCATTTTGTTGGCAGATCCGAAAAGTAAGTTGCCATACCGCTATATATTCTTGTTTTATATAGAATTTGCGATATTCTGGTAGAATTTCATGCATTAATATCATTTCTTATAGTAGTTACAGCCATTTTTATAAGTAATTTTCATGGTGAAAATAGCAGATAAAAAAAAGTGACCTTTAGATTTGGCCCCTGATATAACAGCTAATATCATCTTATGTATATAAGCAGTGGAACGAAATTGCGATGCTAATTATATAATTCCCGTGAAGAGATACCAAGTTACATTGACGCCTCTTCCTCAATACTTCCATATGTACTATTCAAAAACATTCCAAAATTTCTTGAAAGATTATAGCAGTTATATTTTGCATTCAAATATTATACAACAGAAAAATAAGTACTATTTTTAAAGCATCATATTTTATATATTTCTTGAACAAGTTATTCGCACACACACACACACACACACTACACACAACACACACACACACACACACACACATATATATATATATATATATATATATATATATATATATATATATATATATATATATATATATATATATATTCTTTATTCATTAAAGAAATGCAAGCCCTGATACTTGTTTAGGATGATACAAGTTTATATAAACATATGCTCTTTGGAAAATATGCTAAGGACGCCCACGCTTAAAAAATATTTGTGGCTGGGTGAAATGTTACACAAAGACTTCCTGATTGTGGGAGAGGTCAAGGTTTACTTGGGCAAATGTCTAAACAAAAATGAGTGATGGGAGCACTTACAGATTTCCGCTCTAACCACCGTTATCGGCGAGGCATTCTAGGATTCGTTCCTTACTGTACACCTAATGAATGTGGCAAAAAGTACTAAGTACTGCTAAAATATAAATGTATGGATGCCTTGATAATGATTATACTCACCTGTAAATCTTGCTAGATCAGAAATTAGTTTCCGCACCAAATTGAAATATTAATAGTTCCGATATTAACTGTCACTGAGCACTACTATTATTCAGTGTCTAAAAATTATCGCTAACAATCGTACAGCGATCTTATTTTACTGCTTTGATGTGTATTAGCAAAATTATTGATCTTGTTGATATTTTCGCTTTTTTGCCTGCAATTGATATCGCCGACACCTACGCTTTTTTAAATCATCTTCGGAATCTGAAATATCCTGTTCTGATTCATCATCGGCAAAATATCGTTCTGGATGTTCTACACCATATTCTTCTAAAATTATGACGGAAGATGACGTTGCCGCGTACCTCTCGCTAGGCTCAGAGTCTGTATCATGATCACTAATGATACCGTCAGGATTTTGACTGTCTAGTATTATTTCACTATCATCACCATCATCGGAAGACACTCCTCTGTTTTGGTTTTCACAGACATTTACACACGATTCACTTGATACTGATTGTGAATCGTCAATAATAGAATAATCATCAAATAAATCAGGCGAATAAACATCTTCATGATTTCTGTAATCAGTATTAATTTGCTCACAATAATAATAATCATAGTCAGATACTATCGGATTTTCTATGCCTTCACACACTGCCTCGTCTGAGTCTGTGTTTGTTTGACAAAAACTTAGATCACGATTGTAGAAGTCACTTTCACAGATATTGTCATCAGAAGATTCACGATTTCCGATAGTTCCAAAAAATGTCTCGTCCGAATCTGTGAATCTTTGACCATTAGGTAAATTAGTTAGGGTCATACGAAGAGCTACTTTCACTGTTACTTTCCTCTGGAGAATCACGATTTTCTGTATTTTCCTGCGTATCAGACATACCATCTGATTCGGACACTCTTATTTTTTGTTTTAAGTACGAACACTCGCATTCATTCTCAGAGTCGGTAAAACGTTGGCCATTGAACCAACAAGAACAACAGTCATTATATGGATGATTTTCGTCTGATGCGCTGGACGTTGTCATGATTAGTATATTGAGCGAAATCCAAGAGCGAACTGAGATAAGTTCTGTTGTTTGCTATCTTACAAATGCCCATACACCAGATTGTTAATGATTAAGAAGCAATTGCTATTCACTTGCATAATCGGAATTTTATTAGTGTTTTGCTGACTATAGTATTCATAGTTTTTCTCCCAGACAGCACAGCTCTCTCTCTCTCTCTCTCTCTCTCTCTCTCTCTCTCTCTCTCTCTCTCTCTCTCTCTCTCTCTCTCTACGTAATTAAGTGCTAAGTTGATTATTTTTTCCCGGTTTTATTAATAACTGCTGAATGCATAGTAAGTGATGATGCTTGGTGAATTTGATTCATAATATTAAAGTGGAAAATCATGTAATGTATTTAATTAAAAAAAAATTGCAGCAATAATGAGAAGGCGTTACGTAAAACATAATCAAGGCAACATTACGCATAAAATAAACACTATACTATATTGCCATATGCAAAAATAGTGGTAAAAGTAGCACAGGTCACGTAAACGCTAAAGATAAAACACAAGACACCATGTTGAATGTAATAAAAGTACGGAGCCGTATTATAATATTGCGATAATCATGCACGAAATACTGATATTAGTAATAGCAACAACGTTGGTTAAGTAATAAAAGGTAAATACTTCAGCAAACCAAAGGAATGCAGACTAAAAAGTTTGCAGTTATAACAAAATAAATATTCACTGCAATTTTCATGATAATTGATAACCTGTAATTAATCATATTAGTCCTAAGGTTAATTACAAACAGTCCGCCAAAAATAAGGGGACATTCTTGACAAGCAACTAAAATACTATGCGAAAAGGAACATTTCCGACGCACTATGGGATACCGATGCCTAGAAATCCCCTAATTCTTATATATATATATATATTATATATATATATATATATATATATATATATATAATATATATATATATATATTATATATATATAGGTATATATATATATATATATATATCGAACTACAAATGTCCTCCCTAATATCTAATTCGCTCTACCTAGGAATTAATATATTTTCATATATTACTTCCGAGGTAGAGCGAAGTAGATATTAAAGGACATTTGAATTCGATATATGTATATGAATCACGGTAATGTGATAGACATATATATATATATATATATATATATATATTATATATATATATATATATATATATATATATATGTCTGAAATTATGAAATGGAAGTAATCGCCTGTTATATCAGTAAATACCAGTCATTATTATTATAATGCAATTGTAAATCTCTTCTCAATAATAATATTTTTATTTCTCTAAAATATTGTATACATTTTTTTTTATACTTTTAGGTATATCTCTCATTTATGTTATCAAAATCTTCAATATTATTATTTTGTCATTATTTTTCTTAGGTTGTCGCATGTGCCCAGGTCCCAACCCCCAGATCAACTAGTCACAGGCAGAGAAAGACGGGTGCGTGGTTGTGTGTTTGTTCCCAGAGAGCGAGAGAGACAGGCGCGTGTGTTTATATGTATACGCATGTGTTCGGTTCGGTAGTGAACGCAATGTATTGTACAGGGTTTTGAAACACTGCTGATGGGCCTAGGTCTAGTATGTAGTTTGAAACAGTAAATTTTATAAGTTTGACTACTCCAAGAGTTCATCCAAAACTAAGGCGTTATAAGTTACAATAGGTAGTGTCACCCAAATTAGGGGAAATGTCCTAACTAGGGTTTCCAAATTAAAAGATTAGAAATCTAGGAGACCTAAAATTTCTCACCATATATAGATTTAATTTATACCTATAAACACTCCCAGACCAAGACATCATAAAACATAAGAGATAATTATTACATTAGTTAAAACCGTATAGCAAGAATCCTAATGGGGTTATTAAAAAATTGCTAATAATTTGTGAATTTAATAATCAGTGTAAAAATCCAGAAACGATACCAAGGGAGAACACTTTGGCAAAGTAATAATTAAATTAAAAAGAATAAGTACAGAAAATAAACTCACTTGCTTTTCTTTTGGAGCGTATGAGGCTAAAGTAAATTAAGAAATGTATACAGTGGGCCCCCGTATTCGCGTTCTCCGGACTCGCTGATTCGTGGATTTTTTCTCTGGACCTTATATTTACCCATTATTTGCGGTGAATTCGCCTATTCGCGGGATTTTCCGATGATAAATAATCGCTAATTAGTGTATTTTGATGTTATTTTCATGCCTAAATACATTTTTATAATATAAAAATGATTTACTAATTTTCAAATATTAATATTAATGTAAAGAGCAATCACTTCAATAAAGAAAATACTACAGTGAATTAGTAAAATTTTAGTTCTTTCGAACTCCAGCTCTCTCTCTCTCTCTCTCTCTCTCTCTCTCTCTCTCTCTCTCTCTTACAGAGATGTATTTTATTGGATGATGATTTACTAATTTTCAAATATCAATATTAATGTAAACAGCAATAATATATATTCATTAAAGAAAATACTAAAGTGAATTAGCAAGATTTAAGTTTATAAATAAAAAGAATTATGTAAGAATGAAAGAAAATGCATTTTACCCCGCGTCTTTGAACTCCAGGTAGCCAAGCAGAGTTGGCTGGGGTCCAACATATGTCAAAACAGGAAGGGAAGTGTTGCTATCAACATGAAAATTCTCTCTCTCTCTCTCTCTCTTACTGAGTGAGAGAATTTCTATGATACATGAGTATGTTTATTAATATTTTTGCAGAATAATAGTAATATAAATAATTTCAAAATTCATATGTGATAGTATTTTAAAGAAGTACAATAATATCTATCCATTTCACTCTTTTAAATAAGGATAACGCCCCCTCTCTCTCTCTCCACACGAGATACTAGTATGTCTTAGTGATAACTCTCGCCCTCTGTTTGGGCTGGAAATGTATGTATAAGTATATCTTTAAGGGCATTACTACATTTTATGGTAAAATAATAATATACAGTACTAGTTTACAAATAATATTAAGTTTAATGATATTAAACAGTAACATATATGACAGTTTGATATACGAATTGGCTTGGCGAAGGAAGGAAGGAGTCGGAGTCTAGGAGTTATTCTCTCTCTCTCTCTCTCTCTCTCTCTCTCCATTACTATTCTCTCTGTCTCAGAAACAATTCATAATTTCACTCTTGACGGTCAGATATATGGTGTTGCCATTCACTGCTCTCTCTCTCTCTCTCTCTCTCTCTCTGCTCTCTCTCTCTCTCTCTCTCTCTCTGTTATTTGCTGTAGGTATATAATAATGGTAAAATGTTTAAGATGACTGATGATGATATGAATATAACCTCAAAGATTAATGCAGTAATATGTTAGTAATTTTAGGAATATTTGAAGTAGGATGTTATTAAAGGTATACATTTGGTATCTGAACTTTCAAGATAGGCAGTTATAAGCATTTTTAGTGGTGGTTCTAACTATTCGCGGGTTTTAACTATTCACGTGGGTGTCTGGTACACATCCCCCGCGAATACGGGGGAACACTCTATGCACAAAAATGAAAATAAAATCATTATTTATATTTCTCTGATGATTGTACTTTTTTAACAGGTCCTTCTTTTCTAGCACCTGTCCCTATGAAATTCTTTCATCAAATTCAGTTTCCATGTGCATTGTTTCACAGTTTCTACAGAAACCAGATCAAACTTGTTTCGTTCATAAGTCCACTGGATATTCATGATTGAGAATATACTGGCACAAAAATAAAATCTCTGCATATTATTCTTTAAATTCCCTCAGCTGAAGGAGAGAACGTCTTCTTTCATTGCAGGGCACGGGCTTCCATTCATCAGGTTTTTTATCTCCATGTTTACCAAGGAGTTTTTTAAATGTTGACCAGTGTCAAAAAATGCATGTTGGCGTCACTTTTTATACCTTTGTTTTTTTAACACAAGACAAGAAGATTGTACTTGTTCCCATGAAGAAAAAGTATCTCATAACATCCATGAAAAGTGATCAACACTTTCTAAAGATGAAACCCATTTCTGAAGATATTCTTGGCAAGTGATGTACCAAATAGTTATCCACTTACAGTAGGAATTATTATGATAAACTAAAACCGGGACACTAAAACCGGGACAATAAGTGTGTCCCAAAAGGGACATTGTGGGACAGGGGACAAAATGATCAAATCCGGGACGTGTCCCAAAAAAATGGGACGTCTGGCAACTTTAGGCCTAACTAATATTGAAAGTGTGTAGGAAATTTGAATTGTATGTATTTGTTAAATGATTGGGTTGTATCATAAGAGCAGTCATAGACTGGACTAAGCAATTGCCTAATGTCCATATTTTCCTCTCTACGTTGTAGGTTTGGTATCATGGCAGAACGTACAGGGACAAACTTGCCTGAAGGAGCTGCATCTCCCGAGGAAATTTACAAGGACGGTTTTATGGAGGGACAAAGATTAACCCTAAACCGTATAGAGGCTTGTATCCCACAGGACCAAATTGCCTTTTACAAAACTAGGAAGACTCCTATGGGTTGGATGAATGCCCCAAGCATAACTTATATAATTTTTAGGGAACTTCAGATCACTGTGCCATGTATCGTGAATCCATATGCTGGACAAACCCATCCTGTGGCAGTTGCCAATGAGATGGAGCCTTTCACACAAGCAATTCCCTGTACAAGTGGGCTTCAGTACCAACCTAGTAGTAGTAGTAGTGACCTCTCTTCACCTGGCCCATCTGCGATTGCTACTACAACACCTCCAGGAGTTGTTGAACGATTGTCAGACACAGTACGGAGAAAAATTTTAGCTACTCCACCGGAATTTTTCCAGGAATCTCCGTGGAAGGCATACTTTAAGTTTCCACAACTTAGCACCAAAGAAAAGCAAAAAGCTCCAACAATACCAAAGGCAGCCAATAGTGAAGACTACATCAGATACTTAGAGATTAAAGAAAGGAAAAAAAGGCTTTCCGAAGAGAAAAAGGAGCAGCGTAAGATGGAAAGGGAGGCAAAAATGCTGGGGAAAAAAAGAGGAAGCAAAGGAAAAGGAAAGGGTAAAGGCAAGAGCACTGCCAAAAAACCAAGGCTAGATGAAGAGGATAATAGTGAGAGTGATTTCAGTGGTTTGTAGTGAGAGTGAACTGAATAAATGTGGAACCTGCAAAGGGAAGGATGGGGCAAATTCTCTTTGGGTGGGATGCCAGACTTGTGAAAGGTGGTTCCACAAAAGATGCGTTGGCATCTCACTCAAGTTGACAAAACAGGAAATAGAAAAACTAGATTTTATTTGCAGTCATTGTATGGATTCGTAGATTGTTTAAAAATTGAGCATATCAAATATTTTTATTTAGTAGTATACAATTTATATTTGTTTTTGAATACATGATGTGATATATTTACAGTTGCAACAAAAGTACAAATAAGTAATTCAGGAAAATAATTTTGTAAGCTTTAAAGAAACTTAATAAAACTGTTGAATTTGTATAGTCTAAAGTTGGTTTAATTTTCTTTATTGAATTAAGTAATGGTGATATATTTGTATTTCTTATTAAGCATATCAAAATATTTTGTTATATTAATTCATAATTTTCCTTCTTTGACTTTATAGTAATATAATCAATTTTCTGTTAATAGATGTAGTAAAAAATATCATTTGTTGTTTTAAGATTAAGTTAAGTAACTGATGATGATAAAATAGCCCTATGATTGCTTTTGTAATTTATTGTAAAATTAAAACTAATTTTTTTATAATACTTTTTATTGGTATATATTTCCTTACTGTTGATTCTGTAGTCAAGTTTGTATATTTATTTTATTCAGTAATTATTTGTGATATTATTAAAGCAAATCAAATCCAAAATATTCTTGTTTAGTACTATAATTATACTCAATATTAAAAATGATATTACTTTTATTAATCTATCACAGAAAATATAAAGTAATAAACTGATGGTAAATTTTTAGAGAACTGATTGATTTTGTAATTTTTTGGTAAAATTAATTTAAACTCTTAACTATTATTTTATATTAATTTTCAATTTACATAGTTCATTCTGTTTAATCAAACGGAATTATCAAACGAATTTCTTAGACTTGTTTTTTCATACATTTAGTTATTATCATTGGTAACATTAAAAAGAAATTTCACGATAACTTAACGGTATAGATATTAATTATATATTATATATATATATATATATATATATATATATAGATATACCCCGATAGATATAGTATATATACATGAGATTATATAATATATAGATATAATATGTGTTGTGTGGGTGTGGTGTGGTGGTGTGGTGGTGGGTGTGTATATATAGATATGAGAATCTTTTTTTTTTCATTAATGATTATGGTGCTTAAAATTTATAATATAAAAATTTCATTCCTGGCATTTTTTTCCTTGTTGGAAATTGGTGGTGAAATTAGGCTATGGTATCAAAGTCGAAGTATATATTACATAAATATTTTAAGGCCAAAATTTGTTATCATTAATTTTTTTCCACTTACTATGACAACTAAAAGAATTCATGAAAAACAGTTTATTTAATTAATGCAACTTGCATTGGCGCATGTGTTGAAGCTACACTTAACGTTGGCGGGCAACGATGATTTTGCCAATTTATTAGCATGCAATAACATTAAAGGTTACATTATATTTCTGGCATACCGTACAGTTAAAGCAAACAAAATCAAAAGACTAATATTAGACTAAATCAATGAACAAAAGTGCTATGCAAAAACAAAAAAAAGAAAGAAAAGAAAAAAAATTGCCACATCCGTATTTGGTTCCTCTATTGGTTTTCGGCAGCCAGATGTACGACAAGGGTGGGGGGGGAAAAGGTATAAAAAACATTGGATTGTATCTACTTTAGATATATCTGAAATTTTTCGGGGGGGTTAATTTGCGGTTGCAAAAAAAGGTAAAAAAGAGTATAGAAATTAGGGACTGAATGAATTAAATTAAATTTTTAAATTTTAAAACCAAAGTAAAATGTTTGTTCTAAATAACAAGTGTAAAGTAAACAAATTTTAGGGAATAAAAACTTTGCCCCAGTTTCGTCGTACTGCTGTTCGTAACTGGTGGGTTTGAGGAACCCAGGAACCAGCAACTTGTTTAAAGTGTCAAGTGAGGAGTCTGAACTGAGACCAAAATGTGTTAGTAACTAACAATCAAATAAGCACGTGGAGTTTCAGTTTGGCTGGATGGGCCAGTAAGGAATAAAAACCACCGATTAACAAGGTAAAAAATGATAATTTCGGTTCAAACCCATAACCACGAGGAGGAGGGAATGGGAAATAGCAAGTTCATACTTTGCACTAATATAAAAGGCAAACAAAATGGTGTTTTTATTGTGCTGGATTACAACTGCAATCTTGAGTTAAGATCAAAATAAAAGCAACATAGAATACGATAACATGTTCAAAGAAATTCGAGTGCTGGGAAGGCTGGGGGAAAAGATGGTGGGCCTCCGTCACTGATCAGAACCTTCCATGCAAAACGTAGCCGCCATATATATTGGGATTTCAAAACTGCCTTGAATTGAAAACAATTTATTTTACGAAAGAGCTCACATGCTTAATTTTAGTTCGTATAATGGGCGGCTTTCAGATCATCCATAGGCTTGACGAAAACGTCAATCGTTTTAAATGGTTATGGCTTAGAGTTGCAATTGTTTATTCTTGGTTTTCACCCAATTAAATATCGAGTGAATAAAGACCCAGTACCAACCGTGATGAGGGTTGGCCTTCCGTGATGTTTATTTTTACCCTATCTCTTTGAATGGGTCAAGTTTGGCTAGGATATACTTAATACATTTTTCACATTCAAGGATATTCGCCATGAATGGTCAGGGAAAAAAAATTTCTTGGGGTTAGAATGAAAATCAAGAATGGTAAAATTTAAAGGAAATCAAACAAAATTAACAGTTAAAATTGAGGATTTTTAAAAAATTATCTTAATTATCAACAAAGCGGCAGAACAGTAGGAAGCTGCTGTTTTAGATCACAATTGGAGAATAATACAAACACAGAGTAACAAACCGCAATACAACGCCACGAGGGCCCTCAGGGAGCGAATATGAAAATGAATACTGACATCGAGTAATACATCCAGTGGTAGTACTTACATAAAGGTATTAGGACCCTTTACAAGGGGTCATAATTCAAGGTTCTGACCTTCAGTATGGGGTGACCGGGAGAGAGCGGTTTAAAGGACACCACACAAACAGACCATTTTACATGCAGATTATTGTCTCTCAGTTCACGCCATTTAGCTCTCTGCTTTGGTAAAAAAGACAGAGGACGGGAATGGAGGGAGCTTAGAAATGGTTAGGAAAAAAAAAAAATAAAAAAAAACAAAAAAAAACCAAAAAAAAGTAATTTTGTCGAAAAATTATTTTTTTTCTTTTTTCCTATATACAAAACCTAGGTTGTCTAACAAAAGGATATCCGCCGGTTGGGGAACGCGCCCGCCGCATTTAACCGCCATGCATACAAAGAGGTTTCAAACTTGAAACGCTTGTACCATGGGTCAGGGGTATACCTGGTGGGGTTCAACTGCGCCGGGGTGGGAGCAGCCCGGGGCCAGCTAGCCTTGGGTAGGTCATCTGTTTGATACCATTCTTTTGAGCCGTTTAGAATACTTAGTCTAAAACAACCACACACTTCAAAAAGGGGTGGGGGCCATAACTCCCTCCAATGGAGGGGTGGTATGAGGAGGAGGGCCAATTAATCTGTTATGACAATAACCTAGGTTTGTATATAGGAAAAAATAATTTTTCGGACAAAATTAACTTTTGTTCCGACTAAGTACAAACCGTTCGGTTGGTCTTAAAACAAAAAGGAGACTCGAAAATGAGGATGGGAAGGTGTAGTGACCTAGAAATGTTACCCTTTGGAAAGAGGCCGCCCCCAAAAATAACTTCACCACGACCTGATGTGTTAAACCAGACCAACCCCTACTCCATCATGACCACTTTACAACGGTAAGGGATTCCAATAGGGATGGGAGAAATCCCAAGGGGGCTCCGGCTGTTTCCTTCCAACCTATGGTTACTTAATTACTCACTCATGGAGAGCTGTTTCCTGAAGGATTCGTTAGCCATTCATTCATATCTACCAGGTAAGTCAGTTAGTGGGGCCCAAGTCGTTATTCGCTTCATGGACCAGTACAGTCATACGTAGGAAATTTATTACCAGGGGAACAAAAACTCACTCATACCCCGTTACATTCGGCCAGACTTAGGCGGGGAAATTGCGGGAGTGTGTGTGTGTGTATTTCCAAATTGAGGTACGCAGTACGGTGGTGGACCAAAGTGCGGGTGACCAAACGCCTAGAGGTATCTATTGCGGGCTGCGCAAATGGGGACCAGAGAGAACAAACTTCTAGAAGATTTGAAACGTAAACTTCTCTGGAGGGAGAAGGAGGTGAAGGTGGGGTTTTGACCTATTCAGGTGGGCCTGCTCTCAAATAACCTGCACCCACTGGAGAGGTTCTTCTTCCCTGAAGTAGTGCATAGAGGAGGCCTATGCCCCTAAACTCGTGAGGCCCTCACCTTTAGGCACTGGTACTTCCTTGTTTTCGTCAGGCCCCCCACCCTTCTTTATCAACCTGTCTTTGATCCAGAAGGAGTATGGTCTATTCTTAGACCACCTCCTTGCTGTTTCGGATGCTTGCCGCTGCCCGTGGCCACGAAACAAGCCGTTGATAGGCCAGGTGGTATGAACTGAAACAGTCTCCGCTTCCTATTGACGGATATAGGATTCATGGCTCCTGACCGGCCGGGCATAGAATGCAGCTTCCTCTTTTGTCGAAAGCCCGGTTTTGTGGTTAAAAATCCCCCAAGGAAGGAATTGGTTTTTAAAAGAAAAGAGGGAAAACATCACTCCTCTGGCTTGTCATGGGTCTTGAGTCTTGGCTTACAAAGGCCAAGCGGGACAAAACGAGAACCCATCTCCCTCCAACGGCCTGGGTGTGGGGTTGTGACAAACCTTAGTCTAGGACGGACCAGCGCTGTGTATAGTTCGCTGAACCCATATTCGAAGATGGCCAGGGCTGGCTTAACGAAGGAAAGGGAAAAGGGTATTCAAGGTGAGGGTTCTTCAAGGAAGCTGACAAGTGTAAAGGGCCCCTCATAGAGGGAGGACCTCCCTCAAGGATTCCAGGGAATCCTTAAGGCTAATCCACCCAGTGCGGGAGGTCCGTAGCGATTCTCGGGGAGGGGACAGGTGCCTTCCTAATAAAGTGCGTTTGAAGAGCTAACCAAAAATTGTTTCTGGAGATGCAGCGATGGGGTCCAATGACCTTTCAAACGCGAATACTTGATTTTAAGGCCCGCTCTATAAACCCTCCACTGCCGATATGGGAAGTAGAGGTTTATCCTTCCTGAGGTGGTGGAAAAAAAAAACTTGCTAGTTGAGGGATGGTGGGCCCCCTCGTAGCGCGGGCAAATGCCTTATTTATCTTTGACAACCCAATCTTGAAAAACCGTCGCCACTTTCCCTTGTTACAGGTACCAATCTTGCCTGAGGAAGGTTTCACAGGATTGGCCATTGGCCTCAGCTGTAACTGCCTGGAAAAACCTCTATTCGCTGGAGGATTTTCGAATGACAGTCTGAACCCGTGTATAAGGCGTGGAGGGCCGACGGATTTTTTGGGTTGTAGGCATCCGTTGTTGGGTTGGGCAGAGGGAGGAGATCTATTCTGATGGTACTTAGGCTACTTTTACCGGGTTCCTCAGAAACTGAAGATCCAGCACTTTCCGGGAACCAGGGGGCTTCCGGCCACCAAGGCGCTACTAAGGTAACTCGCAGGTTCTGCCGGAGATGTTAAGTAGGCGGAATATTCTGAAGGATCGCTTTGGAGGAGGGGGAAAAGGCGGAAAAAGGCGGTAGAAGCGTCCAGGTTCTTTTCCAATTCTTGCAGGAGGGCATCCTCCCCCGCTGACCTGCGGGTCCTGGGAAACGAGTTAAGGGGGAGAAGAACAACTGGCAGGTTTTACTGTTCCAAATTTGACGGTGGGCAAAGAAGGTCTCTATCGACGGAGAGCCCCACCTCTTTATCCAGGCCATCATCGCCTACTTCTTGATGGAGGGAAACCAACTCTGTGTTGGATTATCTGTCCCCACCTGACTCAGATGGTCCGTCCCAAACCCAAAATTTTTTCTTTGCCTGGAATTCAATAGATCTTGGGCCTTGAGGGTGAGGTCCATTTCCTTCCCTGCATAACTCCTGGATTGTACTGCCAGGCGGACAGAGGATGCCATTAGTGAGGACGTGCCCCCCTCCTGCCCACGTTTGTTCAGATATTGCCACCACCGTGGAGGTTTTGTCTTGACATTAGGCCCAACCGTTTTTTCACCCTTGGAGTTGGAGGACAGGAGGAAGTGGCTGAACGGGAAGGGAAGGAAAGGAAGACTGCCTTCAATTCCAAGACAATTGACTGTGAAAGCTGCTTTCTCTTTTTCTTCCGAACCAACAGGCCTCCGCTCACTTCTTGCCTCCGTCAAGGTGCACCCACCCCCCAACCTTATTTGATGCATTCCGTGAAGAGAAGAAATCTCTGGTGGGTTTCTCGAGGACTGAGGAGAGATGCCCCCTTTGGATGGTGGGAAGGCCACCATCCACCACTCCAGGGACTTCCGTTACTTCTTGGGATGAGGAAGAATTTTGCTTGGTTTGGGGTCCCCTTCCATGAGGATGGAGGACCATTGTTTTATTTGAAACCAGGCCACTGAAGCGGCGGGCCTCATACGCCTTATTGCTCGTGAGGGCACTAGTTCGCTCTATTTGAGGCCATAGTGTCCTAAGATTGGGACTGGCAGAGTTTTGCCGTGGGGAGGGCTGGGCCCAACCAAAGCCTCTCCGCCCACGTTGAAGATACTAGGCCGCGGGGAGGACCCATGTTCTTTCCGAGGAGGGGAAGGCCTTCATGAGGGAATGTGAAATCTAGTGTTCAATTCCGCACGGTTTACAACCATCCATTTGTCTGCGGGAGTGACAAATCCGAACTTCTTGTCGACATTCACCACCAACTCCCAGTTCCTGAACGAATGACCCAAACCCCCCCAAAAAAACTAGCTGAAGGTTGGCCTCCCGCCACCACTGCGCAAGCACCGTCTCGGACCTAAAGATGAGCCCAATCGTCCCCAGGTTTAGCGGAGGAGAACTGGATGGCCCGCAGCGTGTGCCCAAACTGACACTATTCTTGAAGGACCCTGGTGAAAACACCTGTGGGGCGTGGCGACGGACCCGAAAGCCAACAGGCAGGTGAACTTGCAGAGTCTTTCCCTGCTGACAATCCTGAGGAAAATTTCCTGGAGGAGGGCGTGAAACAGGGACTTGGAAGTAGGGCCATCTTGACAAGGTCTTATTGAGGCCATGAACGGTCTCCCTCCTGACACAAGCTAGAACGGGAGTGCTGCCGTTTCCATATCCGAAAACTTGTATCAGAGAAAGGACAACTTGGTTGAGGGGTGAAAGGGTCTCATGGGACGGCCTCCAAACCCCCCCCTGTTGCCATTTTCTACCAGGAAAGAGTCTGGAGTACGTAAACCCTGGATACCTGGAATCCTGACAACCTCTTCCAACGCCCCTTTCTGAAGTTAGCTTGGATAATTTCCTCCTTCCAGGGGCCCGGTTCCGCGGAGGTCCGAGTCCGGTCGATAGGAAGGGACTTGGGATGGGGTGGGGTATAGGGGATAAGAGTGGGTTTGTCAGAACTGGAAGTGGGAAGACGGTAGCCTGACGTTGATTAACCTGCAGGGTCCCAATATTCCGCTCCTGCTTGCTAGCCACCCCACTTGCCCAAATTGGCAGCCAAGCAAACCCCCTAACCTTACCCCCCCCCCCCCGATGAACGGGCAGGATCTTGGCCTTTAGAATTTCTGCGGGGGACCCTTCCACTCTTTACTGTTGCCCTTGCTTTGCCTTCCGCTACTCCTTGCATGGAAAGGGACGGAGGTCTTTAGCCCTATGGGAACTGACTCCTTCGGACAACAGAGTAAGGTGGGTCTCTCACCCTCTTTCGGGGGGCCCCTCCTCCGCCATACTGCACTGGGGAAAAAGCCTGTCTATCGCGCTTCTCTTAACTGTTGGCTAATCTGTGGTTGCTGGGCCCGTGGTCTATGGCCCACGGGTTTGCGGAATTGGAGAGTAGCCCTCCCTAGAATTGGAGAGATCGCTCCTTCTTCTCGCTGCCTTCGCGAACAACCTTTATTCCGCAGCGGAATAAGTTCTTTCTGGAACAGCGGGTTTTTCCGTAAAAGGTCCGGGGGAGGAGGTCTCTTCACCACTGGCGATTTGGCCTTCCTTGCAAGGCATTTCTCTTCCTTTTCCCTTTTACCTCCATATTAGCCCACAAGGACCGCTTAAGTTGTTGCTTGGATGCCCGAGGAGTTGTCCTTGAGCCCAACACTTGCATGGAATCCCGAAAGACAAGTTCTTGCTGCTGCTGAGGGCTGGAGCTCGGGTAAGAACTGCGGAAAATGTGCTTTTCGCCAAGTAGACGTTCCAAGCCAGACGAATTCGTAGCGAGGGGCCAGAAGGCTAGAGCATGCGAATGGAGCCTTCGGTTTTGAGGGGACTTTATGAGGGAGAGAGCAAGAGGTGCTTTTTCTGAAAGGGTCGTTTCCAAACTGACATCCTTAAGAGATCTGCAAAGGTCCCGTGGAATATGCAGATTCCCTTAGTTGTCACCTGGGTGGGCTATCCCCTATAATACCTGCTGGCCCCTATGAGCAGGGATTAGGGAAGACCACCTCCTTGGTTCTCATGATACTTCTAGTTGGTGAAGTCAGTGGCTTCTCGGGACGCTATAGCCATGGCTAACCTAACCTGGTTGCTCCAGGGGAGGGTCAGGATGGACCGAGGGGGGGCTGTGAATTCTTCAGGCTTGGAGCACCTTATGCACCTCTGACTGAAAACTTCCTGGTTTCAGCTCCTCAGTTTCTGTGAGGCCATTGGCGGCTCCCTAATCTAACGACAGAATATGGTTGAATGATAAGGGCTCGGGATACCGCATGGTGGCTAGTCTGGAATTGCTGCCGTCCGAATCGGTGTGGGGTCACGAATCGGGTCCCCCCTCCCACTCGGAGCATGAATCGGGCTCGGAAGAACAAGAGTCCAGAACTGTCACCAAATCTTGGAAACAGTTCCCTCTGACTGCTTTTCCAAAAAGGGAACTTCTTCCTTGGCTTTCTTACCATCCTACGGGCCAGACTCCTCTTAGGACTGTGGGTTTCGTTCTTCTCCACGTGCTTGGGCCGGGAAACCTCCTTCCTTTTTGGAGCTTAACGTAGTCCTCCACCAGCTCCTGTTTGACCAAGGTTCGCAATTGTCCAGTGCTGGGCTCATGTGCAGGAACCGGGCCTACCCCCCACTGTAACCTAGGCGAACTGATGGGAGGTACGGGGTGGGCGGTCGGGACCAGGCTTGGGTACTATGGGTCTTCATTCCGACGAGGGCCTAGCTTTTTCGGGGCATCAACGTGGCACTGGTATTATCAGCTGCGACCATAGGCCTTGCGGCCAATAGAAAGGTAAAGGTTCTCCCATTGAGCTCCTCCTCCGAGGACCGTTGTTGAGGATGGCTCGGCTTATTGCGGTTTAGGAGGGTTCCTGCCGCAACGCCAATTGGACAGGGGTAGGGGAAGGGGGCCCACCGGCTCCTGCGAGTTGGGTTCCCGTTCCGGGGACTCCTTAGCACTGTTCCTCAGGAACTGGGAAGGGTGGGAGGCATCAGGTCCGTCACCGGATCCCTACCCTTGGGGGCGGGAATGATTGTGCCCGATGGGGAACAAAAGGGGGGTTACCTTGGTCACCCGGCCCAGGCTGTCCTCCGGGTTTACTGCTATTGCGGTCATACCATAGAGTAGTTCGGCCGGGCCTTTAGGATAGGCGGGTGGGGAACAAAGCTCTCGGTAGAAGACCCCTTTCTTGTTACGTCTTCGAAGGCCAGGAAACATGGATCCCAAGCCACCCCTAGGGTAGCTTCTTTTCCTCTTACCATGCTTTCCTTAGCCCCCCGACGGACGGAAGGTTTCTTTAGCCTAAGGTTCTTTTTGGGAAGGGGCCAACATAGGCTCCACTCAAAACTAGGTCCCCCGTAATAAGGAGGAAGGAGTTACTAGGACCTAGTGTTTCTCCAAATTGAGGGCACCTACCACCGCCCCCCCACACCCGGCCTTAGGCCCCACAGTAGGTCGGGCCTAGGGCCTAGGCTTATCGGCATCAACATTAGGCGTCACTGGAAAAACACTCTTCATGCGCCTATCAATAGAATAGAGCCTCCAACTGAATCCATTATTCCACTGAGCACAGGGTGAACACGATTTGCATCCAAGGGGAACATTCAAAACCCCTACAAGGCAATTGCAAACCACAGATGAGGAATCCGAGGTTGGCGAAGGCCAAAGATGGATACCGCAAACGCATTGCCACGGAAAACACCACACAACAAAATCCTCCCGAAAAAACCCGGAAAAAACCCCCATAAGATCCGCCTTCCATACTTTACAGGGAAGTAGGAAGTTAGTGGATTGCTAGGTAATACTAAAGGATAAAATAAAAGGATAGGGAAAAAGGGCACTGGGGAAGCCACTCAAGCACAAGGATTGTCACAAAGATATATCACGATTAAAGAAAGGACTACAGTCGGCCGGTTCATGAGTTGTTTTATCTCATAAGTCGGGGGTCAAGGCTGGAAAGGAGGATAGGAAGGTAAGGAGTAGTCTGGTTGTTGACACGGACGGCGGTCACCGCGAAAAAGAATGGTTATCACAATGACCCTACCCCAAGCTGGCCCCCAGGGATTCCACCCCGACCGCAGTAGTTACCCCCAGACCCAGGTTACAGGCGATTTCAAGTTTGGTAACCTCTTTGTATTCGGGTCCTTGGTTAGCGGCGGCGGCGTTGGGCGCGTTACGCGTTTTCCCCGCCCGGATATCCTTTGTTTTTTAGACAACCGACGGTTTGGTTTGACTTAGTCCGGTAAACAAATTTCCTTTCCCTTTTGGTATTAAATGTTCAGGAGGAAGAGAAGAAGAGAAGAGTATAATAATGAAATCACTCATTTTTTTCATCATCTAATGACAATGAAATCTCTCTTGAGAATCATCAGATATATGAAGATTCGTTTTATGCATAGAAAACGTGTTACTTATTTAGGGGAAAGTATTAGTTTACTTAATCAAGTCTCTCAAGCGAAGTTCTCGAAGTAAAAGCCTTTCGTCTTATTTCTACTTATGTATATCATAAATGTGTTATGGCGACGATTGGTGAAATCTGAGGATGTACGACCCCCTAAGTCTCATAGAAAACAGGGTGTGAACATCAGGTAGGAAGTAAATCCGGGGTAGAAATGAAGTATCTTATTAACTGAAAGTGAATGAAAATAAAAAATAGAGCATAAAGCAGATAAGAAAGAAAATGTCGCGTGTTTTTCAAGATACTGGGTAGGTAAAAACACAAGCGACGTCGTCTCAATCCTCCGATTCATGTTTGACTTATGGCTTAAGATTATTATTGTCTGGTCCACTGTTTTGCGGGAAAGCTATGCATTGAATTTAAGTTTGTTGCATAACAAAATGTTTATCAAAGTTTATAAACTAAAATTTAAAAAAATTCTACACCTGATAATCGATTGACTTGTAAAACTTTCTAGTCATATCTACCATTAGGACAGTTTTCTCCCCTGTTGCCATCGGAGTTGGCTGCTGCCAGACGTAAGTGTTTCCCTCTATTTTTTTTTTTATCTTCTAACGATTTCCTCAAACGACTGACTTTATGATAGGAAATATTAGTAAATATAAAGTTTCTATGCATATATAATATTATTTATTTATATATAATATATATATTATTATTAATAATATAACATCTACATCGTACATAATATAATATAATATTATTAAATATATATAATAATTATATATATATATCTATATATATATAGATATATATATATATATATATATATATATATATACACACACACACACACACACACACACACATATATATATATATATATATATATATATATATATATATATATATATATATATATATATATATATACACCGAACTGCAATGAATTTGCAATGAATTTGCATATTCCCTGCAGAGTTCTGTTCAACGAACAACTTACTGTTTGTACAACACTAAATCGATGCAAATCTCTTACGATGCAATGTCGAATTCTTTATGTAAATTATTTATGTACAAGACAAATATCATTTATCATTTGTTTTATAAGACGACAAGTCATTGTTTTAGCTGCTTGGGCTTCCTGTGTACTTTTTTTTTTTCAGTGGTAGATTAAAGAACGAAGAACAGAACCCTAAATCGAAAAATGGTATACAATAAAAATGATTCAGAGTTGAATGGTGGCAAATGAGAGCCAGGTAAGAGGGGCAGAGCAGTAGGTAGCTACTCTCTAGGATGATTTCTCGTCACTATAGCACTCTATCAACTGCAAGCAATAGCCTCATGTCCCCTATCCATTAATAAAAGTGAAATCTGGCTCCATACATAAAGTGCATGAAGGTAGGTCCATGTGTATTACCAAACCCCCCATCCCCAGGCCTTTAGGGATGCCAAATCCGTCATTGTGAAAAGAACTACGATAATTTCTAGTTCATGGCTATTTTGAACCAATTTATGCGATACAATGATATGATTCATTCCCCAAATCTTTCGTCAGGCAGTAGCCATCTCTCTCTCTCTCTCTCTCTCTCTCTCTCTCTCTCTCTCTCTCTCTCTCTCTCTCTCTCAGTCATATAAGAAAAGAAAAAACCTCGATTTCCTAGCCAGTAAAAAATTGCTTGATATTCAATTAGCTCCATGTCAATGTGACTGTGACTAGATTAATAAAGAATGTTTGATTGATTACTTTCTTTTATTTTCTATTACCCAGCCATAACCTATCATCTTTTGATTCTCCTCTCTCGTCTCTCTCTCTCTCTCTCTCTCTCTCTCTCTCTCTCTCTCTCTCTCTCTCTCTTCTCCAGAACATTAACCAGAAAGGGAAGTTTTTGCCTATTTTCTCCTCTTCTAAGTTCACTCCATACTCAGACTGAAGGAGAACGCGAATATGACCCCTGTCATGGTTCCTATACTCATGTATATACCACTGATGTATTACTCGATGCAGTATTCATTCGCTCCCTGGGGCGTTGTATTATGGTTGTACTGTGTTGAATCATTCTCCAATTGTGGTCTAATACAGCAGCTCCTCTGTTCTGCCTTTGTTGATATGAGATATCTCGACGAATCATCAGATATATATGAGTTTATGAAGATTCATTATTTGCTTTGAAAACGCGTTAATATCTTTCGTGTGTTATAGTTTACTTGTTTTCGGGGAAAGTATTAGTTACTTAATCAAGTCTCTCAAACGACTGCTGCCTCCTTCCAAAGCCAAGTTCTCGAAGCAAAAACCTTTTGTCTTTTTTCTATTTATATTTGTGATAAATGTGTCATGGTGACGATTGGTAAAAGGCGAGGAAAAATTAATGTACGACCCCCTAAACCTTATAGAAAACGGGGTATGAACATTAAGTATGAGGTAAATCTGGGATACTAATGAAGTATCTTATTTACTAAAGTGAATGAGAGTTAAAAATAGAGCATAAACAGCAGATAAGAAAGAAAAACTGTCGGTGAGTGTTTCAGAGAAATACTGCGGGTAGATGCAAGCACAAGAGACGGCGCCTCAATCCTCTGATTCCTGTCTGACTTATGACTTAAGATTAATATTGTCTGGTCCACTGAATTTGCTGGAACGCTTTGCATTGAATTCAAGTTTGTTGCATAAGAAAATGTTTATAAAAGTTTATAAACTAGAATTTTAAAACAGTTCAACTCCTAATAATCAGTTTACTTCTAAAACCTTCTAGTCATGTTAACGCATTCGGACAGCCTATATTCCCTGTTTTGCCATTGGAGTTGGCTGCTGCCAGACGTAAGTGTTTCTCTTTCTTTCTTTTATTTTATTTATTTATTTATTTATTTATTTATTTATTTATTTATTTATTTATTTATTTATTTATTTATTTATTTTTAACGATTTCCTCAAACGACTGACGTTATGATAGGAAATGTTAGTAAAAATATAAGGTTTTTGTGTATATGAATGAACATATATATACCGAACTGCAATGAATTTGCATATTCCATGCAGAGATCATGTTCACGAACGACTTACTGTTTGTACGACATTAAAATGATGCAAATCTCTTACGATGCAATGTTCAATTCTTCATGTAAATTATTTATGTACGAGACAAGTCCTCATATTTATCATTTGTTTCAGCTGTTGGGCTTCCTGGGTACTTGTTTTTTTTTTTTTTTTTTTTTTTTTTTTTTTTTTTTTTTGTTTTTTTTTTTTTTTTTTTTTTTTTGCGGGGGGGAGGACTGACGGAGCTTATGAGAAGTACAAGTGTCCCTTCGTCCATTTCTAGCCAACAATTCCTTGAGAATATTCATCATTTTTCGTCTTTGTTTCTATTTATTCAATTCTGTTGGATATTCATCTCCCGATTTTTGGAACAGGAAGATGCCATGTATCCTATCGAGACCTCGAGACTTTCCCCACACTCTTTAGATGAAGGAACAATTCATAATAAATATCTCTAATCGAGTTCTTTTTCCAGCTCCGTTTATGCAAATGGCGTTGATTTCAGAATATCACTGTTTCGTATATATGTCCTGTAAAAGCTTCTCCTCTGGAGGAGATCAAAGCCCTTTTGTAAATAGACAGAATATCTATCAAATCTTTTTTATATATGAATAAATATCTTTAATCAACTGTTTATTATAATTTCTTTGTATTTTATTCGTGCTAAGTACTGTGAATGTTGAACCAGAGAAGTTGTGTATAAAAACCTCACTTTTTTTTATTGTAGTATACGTACAAATAGCAGTTGGTTTCTACCTGACACAAGATTGAGTACACTTCTTGATCCATGGCTCATGCTGAGAGAGAGAGAGAGAGAGAGAGAGAGAGAGAGAGAGAGAGAGAGAGAGAGAGAGAGAGGCGTATCAGAAAATATTTTAATGGTAAATGGTCTAACGTCAGCAATTATTTATTCCCACCAGAAAGGAAACACCTGATTTCTGTCGCTCGTACAACAGAGTTCTTTCCTGGGGGACTCTCTTATGAGGTGCTCTCTCTCTCTCTCTCTCTCTCTCTCTCTCTCTCTCTCTCTATACCCGTCACGCCCAAGGATTTGAGGAAGATATAGGAAGGAAGGAAATCAAAGAGAAAGACTGGAATTAGACGAAATTTTAAAAAAACAAAAGGCATTTTTTCAAATCGAGGACGTCCCATCCACATTAGGAGGAGAGAAGGTTGGCGTGCAATTCGTGAATTAACGTATCGAAAAGAAAGATTTGATTTCATTATCCCTAGTGACATTAAAGAAGCGTTTTTTTATTCGGTTCTGGAAGGGTCTGGAAGCCACGACGTCAATAATCTTAGAGAAGAAGAGTTCTGTCAAATGACATAAATATTATAAATATATATCTTTTGTGTAGAGAGCTGTCAGCAGCACCTGCCACTTCTCCCAGCCTTCCATTTCGTTCCAGCCTTGAGTTCACGTTCTATCAACGATGTTTGGCACTGGAAGAAGAAGAAGAAGAAGCAGTAGTTTGTTCACTTCTTCCAGGAATCCGTTTGGTGGAAGGAGTCTCATTCCAGGTCCCCCGTCTGTCATCAGAGCTGAGTGAAAAGAATTCCACCTTTCATCATCACCTGAAGAGGAAAGGTGACAATATCTATCTTCCCTCTCTTCGCTTCTTCGTGGGCCCTGGAACCTCGTGAGAGAGAGAGAGAGAGAGAGAGAGAGAGAGAGAGAGAGAGAGATGTCTCAGTTTTTTCCAGATGAGTCCTTGTTGCCCAATGTTTACTTATGCACTCGATGCTGACTCAAGTGGCCCCGAGTGTAAAAGGTTGGCAGAGGCAGAGGACTACTCGGCTGTTGACGAGAGAGAGAGAGAGAGAGAGAGAGAATCATCTTCAGGTACATTTGATTACCTTTTTATTTATTCACTTATACAAGAACCCAGTGAAATAAACTGGCCCTTTTTTAAAAAATTTACTGTGAAATGGTCATCAGCAGATACCCAGGGCACAGACCCTGCTCTTCACCTACGTACCCAAGACGTTCTTGATTATTGTCAGAAAGCTGAATGACTCTGTTGGAGGAATTTCCAGTTCTGTGGCTGCTTCTGAGTTCCTGTCTCCAGTTCAGGAGAGCTTTGAATGAATCTTACAATCTTGGTGTTTGTTGGTAATGTTTCCTGTTTAAAATTAAGGTGTGCATTGAGTTGCAAGTTGCAGAATACTGTCAAAATGTGGAAGAACTGAAGTCCCAGATCTGGAACCCAGAGGAGGCATCAGTCAGTCAGTCAGTCCCTGGAATGAACCTCACTGGAGCCATGAGGCCTCCTGCTCATCGTTATGCAGATCTCATTCCGTTGATAAACACTCGGGGGGCTCCCTGGGGGGTGGGGAGGGTGAAGTCCATTAAACCTCTGGTCCGTAATTAATTTTCTGCTTTATGGGGCAACGTTAGGACACTGGGTCATCTCTGGGGAGAGATCTTGGAGTTTGATAGAGTCCTACAGGATTTTCATGGTCGTGAGTTGAGCTATATATCTGTCAGGGTCTTCAGACTTTCAAAGCAAAATAGCGATGGGGACGTCATTGCAATCCAGTAGCCCATTTCCCATCAATAACTGGTTATTCCCCATCGATGTCTAATTCCCATAGTGATAAGGATGTTTTCCGTCGATATATGACTACTTCCCATCAGTATCTGCTATTTCCCATCGAAATCCTACTATTTCCCACAGATATCTGTTGATTTCCCATTATTATATGGCTGTTGTCCCCATCTAGTTATAGGTGTTTTCCCATAATTTTTTTGACCGTTTCCATCAATATCTCTCTAATTCCCATCGATATCTGTCTATTTTCCATCGATATCTGTCTATTTTCCATCGATATCTGTCTATTTTCCATCGTTATCTGTCTATTTTCCATCAAATCCTGACTATTTCCCATGATTAAGTGACTATTTCCCATCAATGCCAGTCTGTCCTCCCTCTCTATCTATTCCTCATCAATATCCGGCTATTCCCCACCTCCCCAAAAGACGACCGGAAAGCGCCCCAAGGATGAGGTGGGGGGGGGGGGGGGTGGGGGGGGGGAGGGAGGGGGGAAGTCCAATGCACCGGACGCTGAAGAGTCTCCTTTGTTCGGACGACAAATGGCCCAGTCTTCGACGCCGATTGGAAGGCAAATAATATCATCACGGCAGCGTTATCAGTTGGTGCCTAATTAGCTTAAAGAAGTGTTGATGTCATCAAGTCGGTCTGTAAATAGGTCTCTCGGTGGCAGCTGTGGGGCTAAGCGGTCCTTTCATAAAGGGGTTCTGTCTCGAGGACAATTTGTTTCTGATGCTCGTGCAAGGGTTAAGACGCGAGTGTTCTGTATAGTACTAGGCATATATGAGGCTTCTTTTATTATTTTTTATTACATTACTGTGCCTTTTCTCACTTCCTTTCTTTCTTGCTTACTCTCACTCATCCTCTCTCTCTCTCTCTCTTTCTCTCTCTCTCTCTCTCTCTCTCTCTCTCTCTCTCTCTCTCTCTCTCTCTCTCTTCCCGAGTGACCTGACACTCTCGTTGCCATAAAGTTCCTGGAGGAAACAGTCGACAACGTCACGAAAACTTTGTCCCAGCGGTATCGGGTTTTGCCAAATATATACCTCTCTCTCTCTCTCTCTCTCTCTCTCTCTCTGTGGTGTCCCGGGAATTCCCCGGAATGGCTACTACATAAGAGGCCTCGTTGTCGTCTCCTATCGCTGGGAATGAGCGGAAGTTAAGACTTTCGGGGCGAAAAGTTTGAGAGTAATTGGACAATGGGATGGGTGAACGTTGTCGTAATTTGGCTAATATCAGGACACACAGACGTGTACAGACATGCACAGGCGTACACATATATACCAATACCCAATATACCTACATCTATACCTAAACTGATAACGGTTCAAGGGGCATCAAGACTAAATCAAGCCATATCGGCCTATAGGTCCAAACACCAGCTGCAGGATAATATCGGGTTAGCGAACCGCTTTCCTTCCCTTCATTTAACCGTGATAAACACCCTCTTTCTCCCCCCCCCCCCCCCCCCCCCCCCCCCCCCCCCCCCCCCCCCCCCCCCCCCCCCCCCCCCCACCCCCCCCCCCCCCCCCCCCCCCCCCCCCCCCCCCCCCCCCCCCCCCCCCCCCCCCCCCCCCCCCCCCCCCCCCCCCCCCCCCCCCCCCCCCCCCCCCCCCCCCCCCCCCCCCCCCCCCCCCCCCCCACCCCCCCCCCCCCCACCCCCCCCCCCCCCCCCCCCCCCCCCCCCCCCCCCCCCCCCCCCCCCCCCCCCCCCCCCCCCCCCCCCCCCCACCCCCCACCCCCCCCCCCCCCCCACCCCCCACCCCCCCCCCCCCCCCCCCCCCCCCCCCCCCCCCCCCCCCCCCCCCCCCCCAACACACATACACACATTAATTGTGCGCATATTTTAGGAGATTAAAGACACCCACAAGGCCCGAGTGTGCATAAATGAAGGCTAAGAGCTTCAAATGATCGGTTCCAAGGAGAAATACGACGAAGGCCAGAGAGCAGCGATTATGATTTCGTACCAGGAACGCAAAGCTATCGGAGATTATCTGGGTGTATCGTCGGTGCTTCCTGACGCTCTCCTCTCTCTCTCTCTCTCTCTCTCTCTCTCTCTCTCTCCAGGGGCACGTGACTGAAGGCAGTTTCCCTCATTTTCCATAACGTGGAATCAGATGGACGGGAATTGAGGCGTTTTAAAGATTATAATGGAACGGGAATCAGTCTCAAGTATTATCTCTCTCTCCCGCGACAACCGAGAGAGAGATAATCTGAATAAATTGCTTTCTGGGGCAGTAGCGTCTCATCTCTTTAGGCCCATGAGCCCAATTGGGCCCAAACTTTGCAATGGTTTTTACATTTCTATAACCTCAGTATCAAATTCAGTGGTCTAGACACTCATTTCACTAGCGAGAGGGCCTAGTATCGATCCTGGGGAGGCAGAAAGGGCTTTACGCCAATCCATTAATAACAGGACAGTTGACGATGCTTCTGTTTACCTGAGAATTGAATTCTGTTCAAGATTATTTAATTAATGTACCCAGTGGTCAGTCGGCTGTGTTTGGGCACTGCCAGGGTATGTAAAGGAAGTGAACTAGAAAGGCAACGACCCCTGGAGCCCAAATCCTCCGAAGGGGACAAGAGTTATGAGTCTAAAAAGAAGTATATTGATATTGCAAAGGTAATATTCATTTATCAATCTATTTATCATCTAACTTATCGAAAAAACGTAACATTAATCAAGATTTGGGCAATTTATTTATAGAAATCCATTGCAAGTATATTCCCAAAGGAGGAATATTCCTATGAATCGCATCATTCCCGGGAACATTCGTCAAGATGATCCAGGTACTCCAGGTGACATAATTGCTTTATACCTGAGATTCAGGAGGAAGAGAATTTGCCACCAGAGTTATCTTATAGTCTCATCATTGGCTTATTATTGAGAGAGAGAGAGAGAGAGAGAGAGAGAGAGAGAGAGAGAGAGAGAGAGAGAGAGAGCTGGTCAAGTCGCCCCTTCTTCTCATACACAAAGCACTGAAATGGTCGCCACTAGGGTTTTGCTTTCATGATTGAATACTAATTCGGGAAATTTAACACTATTTTTGAAAGTATATATATATATATATATATATATATATATATGATATATATATATATATATATATATATATATATATATATATATATATAGATATATATATATATATATATATTATATACATATATATATATATATATATATAATATACTATATATCATATCATAGATATATATATATATATATAATATATATATATATATATATATATAGATATATATATATATATATATATATATATAATACATCAGGAAAATCGTTGATAAAAAATTCAGGAGTCCCAGGAAGACAGCAGTCTAAGAAGCATGCTTTATTTATTTGAGAAACGTTTCATGTTGCTTCAACACATCATCAGTCTGCAATAATTAAAATTTACTTGATAAATTACAAGTTAAAAGTACAAATTATTACCAATAAAAATTCAGCTAAAAGTCATTTAAAAGTTTAAAATAAAAACAAAACATGAGCGAGAAAGGCTACCTATTCAAGGAAAGGAAAAGAGCCAAGTGACCACAACAGTTCATACATGCCCAGACAACTCTTAGGCCAGAGAGAGAGGAGACGAAGAAACATTAGAGTTTAAGCCTGGAGAGAGGTGCTTGATAAATAAAGACTCAAGGGTCGTTAGGTAGGCTGTTTGTTTAGTAGTGCCTATTATTGAAAAATGCTTTTTTCTCCACAATAATTTTGCATTTGGATGCATGAGTCCTTATTTTTGAAAATTCGGGATTGGATATTCTTGACCCAGTCCTATAACTAAGACCTAGATGGCTATAATAACGAACCTGCAACAGCCTTCGAGAGGATCCAACGTAACTACCAAGGCATCTTGGGCATTGAAATTTATATATTATGTTGGATCTCATGAAATCCTGAAGCTTGTCCTTATAACTAAAGAAACCTCCAATTTTCTTAGGGTTCATAGGAATGAGGTTTAATTTCAAGAAACCTAGTTCGTTTTCAATAATTTGCTTAACCTTGGATCGTAAATTGTCGGGGTGAATAAAGGGAATTGGTGCATAAAAAGTTAATTTTGGAACATTAAAGTTCAATGTAGGTTTGGAAACAAACCTTGCTAACATTTTGTTGATAATACTAAAACTAAATTTCTTGGATGAGTTTTTTGTGAATACTCAAGTAAATATTCAATTTCATTATGAAAAGAGGCCCAATCTGAGGTATATCTAAGTGCTCTAAAAACAAGAATGGTGATTGCATTTGTTTTAAAAGAATGGAAACATGAACTAAAAAAATTGGTGCCTAAACCTGTAAAGGTATTTTTTCTAAAAACAGAAGTGCTAAAACCATGGTTATGTCTGATAACCTTAACATCTAAAAATGCAAGAGTGTTGTCCTTCTCTTGTTCTAACGTAAACTTTATGTTAGGATGTATGTTATTAACATATTCCAAAAATAATTGACATTGCCAGGAATGTTTGAATAAGGTAAATGTATCATCAACATATCTTCTGTAATATGTTGGTTTAAAGCTCTCCGGGCAATTATTTAAAAATTCTTCCTCCAAATGAGCCATAAAAAAGTTAGCAAACAACGGGCCTAATGGGGACCCCATTGCAACTCCCCCGACCTGCAGGTAGAGTTGCTTATTAAAGATGAAAGTTGAATCTTGCACAGCAAGTTCTAAAAGGGTTTTAAAATCTGTCTATTAAAACCATAAAAAAATTTCAGCATCACTAAAAACCTTATTTAAGATAATTTCAATGGTTTCAGAAACAGGTACGTTAGTGAATAAGGACTCAACGTCCAGGCTAGCCATAAATAGTTCACCATCTTGTAACAGCGCTTGCTGTTGAAAATCAAAACCATTCTTTAAAGTAAATTTCGATACAGAATATTCGTTTAGAAGTTTAACCAGAAACTTCGAGATGTTATAGGCAGGACTATTGTAGGACGACATTATGGGTCGCATTGGTATACCATCCTTATGTACTTTAGGGAGTCCATATAATACGCCAAAAGAAGAACCTGTAACAAATAGTTTATGAAATACCTCCTCATTAATGATCCCATCTTGTTTAAGTTTTCTAAGAAAACGGTTGATTTTGTCCTCTTTTTTGTAAATGTCAACAAAGTTAGGTTCACCAATAAGTTTGAATTTAGAGTTATCCGACAGAATTACATTCATTTTTTCAAGATAGTCAATCTTATTAAGAATTACTATACCTTTGCCTTTGTCAGGTTTGCATATTACTATGTTATCAACTTTACCAAGCTTCTTCAGAATTTCAGAGTCCTCTTTCCTAAAGTATGGAGCCCATTTTACCTTAAGTTTCTTATATGTGTCGTGAAGTAACAAGGACAATTTCTGTTGCAAGCTAGACATGTTAGAATAGTTTAGACCCTTGAGTCTCTGAAAAAGCACCTCGAAAGGAAAATAAAAATAAGCAAAGTTAGATCTGTAAGAAGGAACACAGAAGTCAAGGCCAAACGACAACAAAAATTCTTCTCTTTTGGAAAGGACATAGTTAGAATAATTAAAAATACAAGAATTACGATTGCTAAAATCAGGCGTACATATCCCCAAAGCTCTCAACTTTCTCTGGTGGCGAGAATGAACATCAGTAATAAATTCATTAATACATTTAACAAATAATTTCTTAAAAACTATCAAATCCAATGTGGATAACAAGGGAAACAATTGCTCTCGTAGTTGTTGGCAGTTATCTTGAAGACCATCAGTAACCCGCTGTTTATGGGCAATTTCTCTGAGAGGAGTTCATCCATCGCATCACGGTAGAATCCGGAATGGTATAAAGATGATTTATATAGCTTGAATCGGACGAATCTGGGATACATCATCATAATTATTATTGTCAGCAGAATTATTATTATTATTATTATTATTATTATTATTATTATTATTATTATTATTATTATTATTATTATTAGTAGTAGTAGTAGTAGTAGTAGTAGTAGTAGTAGTAGTAGTAGTCAGTAGTAGTAGGGTCATGGCAATATAATTTTTATTCAACATTAAAGGTTAGATTGGAAGGCTAGGAAATGCCTACAATAACTTAGTGAATAATAATGTTTGTTTGTTTCGTTACTAACCTGAGCTCGAGAATTCATGCTGTTCGAGACGATTGGCTTGACAACCACGCATTTCCTCACACTACTTTTCTTTAGCTGACATTCCTCACAATACTGCAAGAACAGCGTTATCTGATCACGTGAAATGTTTGCATATTTTTCTTTGGTTGCCTTACACATACTAGTTCTTCCTCCGTGGCCAATTATGCGATGAATAGCTAGAAGTACATCAAACACATCTTCAGCACAAACGAATCGCAGCTGAGTTCCTTTCTTCCGCAACTTTTGCACGGTGGTACCCTCAATTGTGACCTCCAGTATTTCATATTTTTGTAACAAACGATAATCCTGCTTAGTCTTCGTAGGATTAGATTGTTTAAGTTCACTCAGGGGACTAATTACTCGTTCGTATTCTTCCCGGGGAAATAAACTGGAACTATTTGTAGCTTTGTTTTCTTCAGACAATAGAAGTTTTGTTTGGAAAAGACTTTTCTTACTTTCCATTGTGAAGCTTTTCAGTGTACAATATACTTGCAACAAATAAGTGATGAGAGGAGCACGAATATTTCCGTCCTCGGCCGAACCTAAGTATGAACTAACTGCCTGTTCAGACAAACATACACTTGCACACACACTTCGAAACATTTGTATCTGCTTAGGATACTAATTCGAGCGTGTTTCAAGTTCAGTTTTAGTTCTTTCAATATTCTAATATACTTGTAATGTGTAATGTAAGTTTTTAATGTTGAATAAAAAAAACATACACCTTTATTAATACTTAGACTTTTCCTAATCAATTTTAAGTCACTATTTGTTTATTTTTGCATAATGACCAGCAGTTATTGGGGTAACTTTACAAAATGACCAACGATACTAATAGTGATTTTGCAAAATGACCAAACTTCTGGTCATTTTCCAAAATAACCACAATTATTTGGGCATTTTGCATACTGACAGATATTTTGGTCATTTTCCAAATGACCAAATATTTATATAAAATAATTTTATATATTGTTTTATATAAATTTTTTTTAATTTAAAAAATATATAATAATATAATATATATATATATATATTATCTATATATATATATATATCTATGTATATATATATATATATATATATATATATATACCGAACTGCAATGAATTTGCATATTCCCTGCAGAGTTCATGTTCACAAACAACTTACTGTTTGTACAACACTAAACTGATGCAAATCTCTTACGATGCAATGTCGAATTCTTAATGTAAATTATTTATGTACGCGACAAATATTATCGTTTATCATTTGTTTTATTAGACGATAAGTCATTGTTTTAGCTTCTTGGGCTTCCTGTGTACTTGTTTTTTTTTTTTTTTTTTTTTTTTTTTTTCAGCGGTAGATTAAAGAAAGAAGAACAGGACCTTAAATCGAAAAATGGTATAGAATAAATATTATTAAGAGTTAAATGGTGGCAAATGAGATCCAGGTAAGAGGGGCAGAGCAGTAGGTAGCTACTCTCTAGGACAATTTCTCGTCACTATAGCACTCTACCGACTGCAAGCAATAGCCTCATATCCCCTATCCATTAATTAAAGTGAAATCTGGCTCCATACATAAAGTGCATGACGGTAGGTCCATGTGTTTCACCAAACCCCCCATCCCCAGCCCCATAGGGATGGTAAATCCGTCAAATTTTGTGAAAAGATTTACTATAATTTCTAGTTCATGGCTATTTTGAACCAATTTATGTGATACAATGATATGATTCGTTCCCCAAATCCTTCGTCAGGCAGTAGCCATCTCTCTCTCTCTCTCTCTCTCTCTCTCTCTCTCTCTCTCTCTCTCTCTCTCTCTCTCTCTCTCTGTCATATAAAAAAGAAAAAACCTCGATTTCCTAGCCAGTAAAAAATTACTTGATATTCAATTAACTCCATGTCAATGTGATTGTGACTAGATTAATAAAGAATGTTTGACTGATTACTTTCTTTTATTTTCTATAACCCAGCCATTATTTTATTAGTGGATTTGGATGAATTGTTGCTCCCTGGAGCCTGGGCCTTAGAGGCAACACTGTTATATCGAATTTTTTTGTACTTTGTTTTGATAGCCGGTGGTTTGGTAGAATTAAGTGAAAAAATTTTAATAAGAAAAAAACGTGGAAATCGTTGTAAGGAGATAGAAGATACTGTTTTTATTTTGCTGTAATTGAAGGTTATTTCTAAGGAAATTGAGGAGGGGATTTAAGGAAATCTGGCTGTGAAAGTACGGAAGTCGATTTTTTTCTTGTGGAAACACTGCTTATACATTAAGAAATACAGTACTACTCAGGCTTTGAAAGCAAAATAGTGATGTGGACGTCATAGATATCCATTAACCCTTTTCCCATCAATAAATGGTTATTATTCCCCATCGATGCCTAATTCCCATAGAGATAAGGATTTTCCATTGTTATCTGGCTGTTGTGCCCATCTAGTTATAGATTTTTTCCCATCATTTTCTGGATGCTCTCCATCGGTATCTATCTATTCCCCCTTCAAATTCTGACCGTTACCATCAATATCTCTCTATTTCCCATCGGTACCTGTCTATTTCCCATCATATTATGACAATTTCCATCAATATCAGTCTATTTCCCATCAAATCCTAACAATTTCCCATCAAATCCTGACAATTTCCATCAGTATCAGTCTATTTCCCATTGTTACATGACTATTTTCCATCAATGCAAGTCTGTCTCCTTTCTATGTCTATTCCCCACCAATATCCGGCTATTTCCCATCGGTATCCGGCCACCCACCTCTCAAAAAGACGACCGGAAAACGCCCGAAGGGGGGAGGAGGGGGACATCCCTTGCACCGGACGCTGAGAGTCTCCGTTGTTCGGACGACAAATGGCCCAGTCTTCAACGCCCATTGGAAGGCCAATAATATCATCATCAACAGGGCAGCGTCATCATTCGGTGCCTAATTAGCAGAAGGAAGAGCTGGTGTCATCAACTGACTCTGTAATTAGGTCTCTCGGTGGCAACTGGAGTGGCTAATTGGTCCTTTCAAAAGTGGGGTCTGTCTCGGCCCACTTTGTTTCTGATGCTCGTGCAAGGGTTCAGACACGAGTGTTATGTCTAGTAGAACTAGGCGTATATGAGGCTTCTTTTCTTTATTAGCTTATCATACCTTTTCTCACTTCCTTTCTTTTTTACTTTCTTTAATCATCTCTCTCTCTCTCTCTCTCTCTCTCTCTCTCTTCCCGAGTGACCTGACACTCTCGTCGCCATAAAGTTCCTGGAGGAAACACTCGACAACGACACGAAACTTTGTCTCAGCGGTATCGGGTTTTGCCAAATATATACCTCTCTCTCTCTCTCTCTCTCTCTGGTGTCCCGGGAATTCCCCGGAGTGGCTTATACATAAGAGGCCTCGGTGTCGTCTCCTGTCGCTGTGAATGAGCGGAAGTTAAGACTTTCGGGCGAAAAGTTTGAGTGTCTGGTGGAGCCTCGAGACCCGAGAGTAATTGGACAATGGGATGGGTGAGCGTTGTGGTAATTTGGCTAATATCAGGTCACACAGACGTGTACAGACATACACAGACACACACATATATACCAATACCCAATATACCCACATCTATACCAAAGCTAATAACGGTTGAAGGGGCGTCAAGACTAAATTAGGCCATATCAGCCTATGGGTCCAAACACCAGCTGCAGGATAATCTCGGGTTAGCGAACCGCTTTCCTTCCCTTGATTTAACCGTGATAAACACTCTCTCCCCTCCCCCCCCCCTTAATTATGCGCTTATTTTAGGAGATTAGAGACCCCATGAGGCCCGGGAGTGCATAAAGGAAGGCTAAGGGCTTCAAGTGATCGGTTCCGATGAGAGATATGACGAAGGCCAGAGAGCAGAGATTATGATTTCGTACCAGGAACCTGGAACTATCTGAGATTATCTGGGTGTATCGTCGGGCTTCATAACGCTTTCATTCTCTCTCTCTCTCCCTCTCTCTCCCTCTCTCTCTCTCTCTCTCTCTCTCTCTCTCTCTCTCTCTCTCTCTCTCTCTCTTTCTTTCTCTCTCACAGGGCCCGTGACTAAAGGCAGTTTCCCTCATTTTCCAGAACCTGGGGGAGACTCCAGACTGGAATCTGATGGACGGGAATTGAGGCATTTTAAAGATTATAACGGAATGGGAATCAGTCTCAAGTATTATCTCTCTCTCCCGTGACGACCGCGAGAGAGATAATCTGAATAAATTGCTTTCTGGGGCAGTAGCGTCTCATCTCTTTAGGCCCATGAGCCCAATTGGGCCCAAACTTTGCAATGGTTTTTACATTTCTATAACCTCAGTATCATATTCAGTGGTCTAGACACTCATTTCACTAGCGAGAGGGCCTGGGATCGATCCTGGGGAGGCAGAAAGGGCTTTAGGCCAATCCATTAATAACAGGACAGTTCAAGATGCTTCTGTTGACCTGAGAATTGAATTCTGTACAAGATTATTTAACTAATGTACCCAGTGGTCAGTCGACTGTGTTTGGGCACTGCCAGGGTATGTAAGGGAAGTGAATTAGAAGGGCAGCGCCCCCTATAGCCCAAATCCTCCGAAGGGGGCAAGAATTATGAGTCTAAAAAGAAGTAATTGATATTGGAAAGGTAACATTCATATGAGCTGTGTCTAAACATCTAATCTATTTATCATTGAAAATTATCGAAAAAGCGTAACGTAAATCAAGATTTGGGTAATATATTTATAGATAATAGTCCATTGCAAGTATATTCCCAGAGGAGGAATATTCCCAGGAATTGCGTCATTCCCGGGGACATTTTTCAGGATGATCCAGGTATTCCAGGTGACGTAATTGCTTTATACCTCAGATTCAGGTGGGAGAGAATTTACCTCCATAGTTACTTATAGTCTCATTATTTGCTTATTTTGCACAGAGAGAGAGAGAGAGAGAGAGAGAGAGAGAGAGAGAGAGAGAGAGAGAGAGAGGAGAGAGAGAGAGAGAGAGAGAGAGAGAGAGAGAGAGAGAGAGAGAGAGAGAGAGAGCAATGTATATGAAATTGATGTTTCTGTAACATCAATGGAAATATAAAGAATTGCATTTATGGGGATATTAAATATGTCTGTGACCTTTGATAAATTCTCTCTTTCTCTATCTCTCTCTCTATCTCTCTCTCTCTTTCTCTCTCTCTCTCTCTGTTCATTTCATATCGTGCCAAACGGATTTACATGAAGTTTGAAATACAATAATAAGTAAGACATATATTCAATCCCAAATTAATTAGAGTGGTAATTGAGAGAGAGAGAGAGAGAGAGAGAGAGAGAGAGAGAGAGAGAGAGGAGATACGTATAACAGGTAAGTCTAATCACACAGGTCACTTTACCCTAGAAACATTTCCTTCTATCCGTCAGGTAGCTAGTGCCTTCAGGGCACCTTAGCGGTGCACTGTAGGCATTACACGTTATTTCAAACCTTGCTGGTTTAATATGGCGTTTCCCCATCGGGTTGGCAGAGCGGGGGATCGGGTGTCCCTGTAGGCGAGGATCCCACAGCAATTTGTCAGACAAACTACAGTTCGGAACTTTCCAAAAATCTATTTTTAGTCCGTTTAATTCTGCCCCGGGTGAGCGGGAAAACAGGGAAATTTTCCCTTCTGTTTCGTTTAAATTCGATTTGCTTTCGTGTCGGACGAACGGAGAATTCCGGCGTTAAAATTAGTGTACTCCATCGGAGCTGAGGATCAGCTGCTGGGTCAGGCGACGTTGTTGCTGGCATTTAGCGAACACCTTTCCATATTTTGCCACCGATAACTGACAGAACCGCTGACATATAAGCCCCAGTGACCTTCTCAGGAGACAAACCATCAAACTGACGTATCCTGGAAGCAGTCTGTCGTCGGAGGAATTCGTTTCCATTAAAGAAAAAAAGCGAAATAAAAAGAAATATGTAAAATGGTGCAGGCGCTGAATCTCGCGAAAGGTGGCGTGCCTATCCTTAGGCTTAATCGAATTCTGTCCAAACGGGAGATCTTTGCTGGCCAATTGTTCTGCATTTTATTGCTGCGAGGAGTAAGGACCCTTTTAGCATTCCTATAGGAACTCTAGGATGCGTGTGTTTCTCTTATATATCTGGTAGGATACAATGGATATCCTGCGATTCCTAAAAAGGTAAAAACTAGGAATGATTCATGCAATATTTGATCAGAACAGGAATTAGTATTTTTTTTGTCCCCTTAAGCCTTGTTTTTTGCTCTATAGGCCTATAACTTTCTTTTCTTAGGTAGCCTAATTCATTTTAATTAAAAGCAAGGTGCGATCAGACCTCCAGCTTACTCGAGGCACGTGATAAAATCTATGGTCAAATAGAGCATTGTTTCGCAAGCAAAAATTAAAATAAATACACTATATTTTATTAGAAATAATATTCCTGAACTGTTTAACATACACAGTATTTATCTTTGTGTCAGGTAATAGCAGCGCCATCTATTGAGCGGTTTTGTCGGGTAATCTCAGCACCATCTATTGTTTGATTGAATAGTTGGTTGGTGATGGTGAGTTGGAGTTCATTTATTTTTCTTCACTATCCTTGTTGGGTTTCCGTAAGTGACTTCAATTTTCTCCCTTATTTATCTGTGATTGCCGCCTGTCACCTACCACTATATATGAAGATATTTATATTTTACATAAATATAAGTAAACAAATACAGTGGTAATATGTTATTTAAACTTCAAATTATAGAATGGTTGAAAATAACTGTTGTGAAGTGATTGTCATGTGATTTTGTTTAGGGATATTTTAGTGAATTGTTCACCTATTGTTGAAGGGTTAAAATGTTGACAATACATAGTCTGATTTTATGTGTTTTTCCCTTTCATATATATATATATATAATAATATCTATATATATCTATATCTATATATAGATATATTAATATATATATATGATGATTTCGTATCTGGGGTTACTTTTGGCCTAGCCGCATAACTCGAGCTAATTAACAACATAGACTTGTCCACCCCTTTATTGATGTACTTGAAGCTTGTGGCTTACCAACAGTGCTAACTATTGCTTCAGTTCTTCAACAAGAAGTCGTCATATTTATGTTATCTCATAGAACATATGTTAATCAGTCATGTATACAATTCATTTACTTCAAACTCACTAGATTTATTTGACTATGATTTAATTTATTCTATTTATGTGTTGGTGTTTCCCTCAGTGTAACTATTAACATACAGGTAAATAGTTGAGAATATAAAGAACCATCGACACTTTGACATATTCGTTCTAATACATAAATCACAAGTATCCCATCCTAAAATTCCTGTATATTTAACTCAACGCGAAACACTTTTTTCATACCTTTTTTTTAGGCTTTTCCATAGACCCCACAAAACAAAAAACAACAGCAGAACATTACTTATTTTTAACATTTTCATCCTAATAAATAAATCATAAATATCCCATCCTAAAATTCCTACATATATAACTCAAGGCGAAACACCTATTTCAGACCTTTTTTTTAGGCTTTGCCATAGACCTATCCTACCCCCTAAAACAAAAACAACAACAGCAACGAAAAACAACAAAAACAAATTAGTATGTAGGCTTACTCCCCGAGCAAGCGAAACAATAGCTTTGCTCTCCTATAATGATCAGATGAGTAAAGAAACTATCCCAGTAAAGAGAGAGAAAGAGCAGGGAAAGAAATGGCGCCAATTAAAACAAGCATCGACAATCTATATATATTATATATATATATATATATATATATATATATATATATAAAAGAATTAATTCGGAAAACGCCAGAATAGTCTATTTCTCTCGATGCTAACAAAGTCAGTACTTCCCAACTCACTACTCTGCCGTTCGGCAATTGACGAACAAGTCCATTAACCAAAATCTATTTCGGGAGGAGAATGTATTAAGCAAAATGTATTCGGGAGGGGAATATATTAAGCAAAATATATTAGCCAGAATGTGTATGTATTCGGGAGCCGAGCACACAAAGATGGAACATCAAACGTTCCAATATTTGCGATGATGGTCAAGTAATGGTTTTGGATTTCTGTTCCGTGTGGGCTGCTGATAATGTTTAGTAGGACTGAGATCAGTTACTGGAGGATTCGAACGGTTTCCAGGATTGAGATCAGGTACTGGAAGATACGAACGAAATTCAGGACTGAAATCTATAACCTATTATCGTATAAGGTTTTAATTTTTTTCTGGGATTTTTAGAGTTTTGGGGTACCATTTGAAAGCTGGTTTTTGTGGGTCCATTTAAAACTGGTTTTCGTGGGCCAATTTGAAAACTGATTTTTGTGGGTCCATTTGAAAACTGGTTTTTGTTGGCTAGTTAACACTGGTTTTTGTGGGCAATTTTAAACTTTTTTTGGGGGTAATTTAAGACTAATTTTTATGGGTCCATTTTCAAACAAATTTTTTTTACTATTTATAACTGTTTTTTTGGGGACCATTTGAAAACTGACTGGTTATTTGAGGCGCCATTTAAAACTGGTTTTCGTGGGTCAATTTAAAACTAATATTTGAGGACCATTTTCAAACTGATTTTCAGATCCATTCTAAAACCTTTTCTTGGAAACTGTAATTCACAGAAAACAGAAAAAAGTCTCTTTCTTTCATCTTATGGTGCAAAGGCGACATATACCATCTTCGCGCCTTCATAAGCTATGCGACAATACAAGATGGCACATGATTTATCTTGTGGATATTGGAGAGAGAGAGAGAGAGAGAGAGAGAGAGAGAGAGAGAGAGAGAGAGAGAGAGAGGGAGTCATTCCCCACCTGGAAACTCAACTCACATGACACGCTCAGAAAAGTGAGTATAGGTAGGAGACTTCACTTGATTAGTAGCTGAATAAAATTGTCTCTAAGAACCTGGTAATAGCAGCAGTAGTTTCAGTAGTAGCTGAGGAACAGTAGTGACGATACTATTCCTAATAACAGAAACACGAAACTCGACCAAAAGCAAACTCGTATTCCACAAGAGAAACAATATTTTCGCTTCGCTGCTTCCAAGAACCAGAAAAAATTTCTGTAGGTGCAAATGGCTTCGGTCTGTGGGATGAAAAAGGTCCCATGTCAGGCCCAGAGGTGGGGAGGAGGGGGAGGAGTGGGAACCAGAAAGAAGGAAAGAGAGAGAGAGAGAAAAAAAAAAAGAACGAGAGGGAAAAATGGAAATGGAATATGAATCAATGTGTCGGGATACAGAAGGAAACCGCAAAAAATAAATAATTTCTACCAAATCTCAAATATCTCTTCTGGATTCTTTGTAAACGGGAATTCTCGGCTTTTCAGGAACTGAGAAAAAAAAGGCATCGACATTGTTACAATATACACACACACACACACAAACACATACAGAGAGAGAGAAAGAAGAGAGAGAGAGAGAGAGAGAGAGAGAGAGAGAGAGAGAGAGAGGAATGGAAGTGTTTTTATTATGTAAACGCTAGCTGATGTACCCTGCGTTGCTCGGGATAAACAGGCAACCCCTGCAGGGTTGGATTATGCAATCACTTTCAGAATAAGTAATCGCTTGGGATCCTGTCAAGCCTAAGAAGGTTAACAAATTCTGTAGTAGAGTGATTCAACTATTCCGCTGAGTCTAAGAAGTTTTGGAAAACCCAAAGAGTTTGCCGTCAACTCCGAAAATTGTAAGATAAGGCCACCTTATAAATGGCCCTCGGTGGAGTGGGTAGTCTATGGTCAAAATTTGGTGGCCCTACCTTTCGTAGTCTGGGTGTGTATAATGAGCAAACGAACAGAAATTGCTTTCATTTATGTAGATTACTGGTGCAATGTTGTAATTTGTTTTACCGGTTTTTTTTTTCAAAACAGAATTTTTAAGTTTTTTGTTTATTTCATTAAATTTCCTCCTAGTGTCGTTCCTTTGATGACCTGATGTCAAGATACTCGTCAATCATTTTGTATGAAGGATGTAGTATTTCTTGGAGTCTTTGAAGCCAATCAGTGACATTTTCTGTAGTATGGCTATTTCATCGAGGAGTTAGTTCCTATCTTTTTCTTCCCATTTATGCATTTTCTCTCTCTCTTCTTCTTCTTCATCTTAAATAAGCCCAAATCAGCATCCTACTACTGTATCTCCTAAACTCACCCGATGAAGCAATCGTGTCTCCTCGACTCGAAAGGCAAATCTAATACACAAACTTCATCCCAAAACGAGGCACCGATTGCAATCAATGTTCTCCCGAAACATCGCGAAAGTTACCTCTCGAGATTTAACTCGTTTTGTGTTATTTTAAAACTAATTTGTCCGAAGTTTTCTTCTTAGATCATCGAGTTTTTCGCGAGATGGAAAATATATTTCAGGAAAGTGCGTCTTCGAGAGATTTCCAGGTTTCTAAACAAATATACAAATATACAGATAGACAGATCCTTCAACTAATACATTAGACAGATACACGAGTCATATTAACCATCAGGATTCATACCTGACAGATGTTCAAACAGACGGATGCTATTGGCATCAAAATCTTAATCCTGTCAACTTCTGTCCTTGGCACTTGGCACCCTTGCTGGCACTTATTGGCACTTATTGGCACTGAAAACGGAGATATTGCGATTAAATCTCGGTTCTCGTGTTATAGAAATATAGGTGGAAGGTCTAATTACATTGTTGTTTGTTTCCACTTTCTTGTGTTAACGAAAGGTTACGACAAAGACATTGGATATGATTCAATTTTTTTCCCGAAATGATTGATTGACGAATCTTTGAATCTGTTCCGATTGCTTTAGATTGAACTGGAGTTTGCCCCAGCAGCACGGGCTCTTGTTTGGAACTGGTTCTCTCTGTATGCACTGCTTTTCTTTCTCTCTCTCTCTCTCTCTCTGGGTCCTTGTCTGTCGTCCTCTCTCTCTCTCTCTGTCTCGACAAAGCAAGCAATATATTCTAAGGTTTTATATGAGAAAATCCGACATCGCGAGCTAAGAGAGAGAGAGAGAGAAATATGTCCCAGAAACGAATAAAAGCACATTTCATTATTTTCAAACCGGAGCCATTCTCCTTGTTTCCCCAGGTCCCCCTAATTGTTGGTCCTCCAAAGATGGACTCCAGGAGTATCAATGTTGCGTGTAAGAAGGCCACATCTCCCGCCAGACCGGGAATTAGTATAATTTGATCCTGGGATGAAGAAATACTGGACCCATTTCTTATTTTTTGGGGGATGTGGGGTGTGTGTTATGGGGGTGGGGTGGGGTGGGGTGGGGGTGGGGGGAGTGAGGGGAAGGCGCAATAAGGCATATTTAGTGTCCCTCTAATTATTGATGTGGGCCAAACCATCGTGTCTGGGTCAGTTGGCTGTTAAGATCGGTATTTTATGAGAGTATTTTTTGACTTTATATTGATTCGTTGTATCAGATTTATTGTATCGGATCCATTCTTAAGTTACACAAGGCCAGAAATTTCAGCCATCTTGGCTCTATGATTCATTATTCCCTGATATTCTTGATATATAATTTCCTGTGTATTCCGGTTCAAGTTTACATAAACACGCACACACACATACAAATAAATACACACGCAACGAAGGTGGGTACTACTACACACATCCCTACCGGACTAGTACTAAACACACTGTAAACGTGGATATAATGGCTACATTTAACGGGTTAAAAACCCATTGGTGGGTCACTGATTTTAAGGTGGCTGCTAAATTCATTAACAATATCAATTATAACAGAGACGAGACTGAGAAAATCTCTCTCTCTCTCTCTCTCCCTCATATGGCTATCAAACCAAGTACAATACACAGCGAAACAACAGTGGTAACAGTTATGCTGCTTTTCTGTTATGAAACAACAGCTCTGACCAAACAGAGTCTTGCGTTCGACCTTCTATTGGTCCCCTTCGTTGTTTGAGATCAAACTAAAAAAAGAAAAAAGAAAAAAAATAAAAAAAAAATCCTTGCAAATGCAAATGAATCTTGCTTTCTGGACAATAGCTCAGAAGAGCATTCAGTCCAGAGAGAGAGAGAGAGAGAGAGAGAGAGAAGAGAGGAAAGAATGGAGCCACAAAGGAAAGATATAAAAAATAATTAAAAAAACAGCATTGGTCAATGTGATCAAAAAGTGCAAGAAACGAAATGTATAATATAAAGGAAGAGAGTAAAAATGATTGTGGCTACAATACCTCGATATCGTTTTTTATTTGGTGCCCAGAGGGTAGACAGGAAGGGTTTGGGGCTGTTTTTTGGAGTATGAATATATACATATATAAAGTTTGTGTGCGTATGGAGCTGTTATTGATAAAATTCTTTAGTATTTTAGAGACACATAAAGCTGTTTTTTTTTCTCATTTATGAATTTATCACCTATACAAATAAAGTTTCCTGTCTTGATGTTAGTTTTCCGCTATAATTCTAACTGCTATTTCTATAGAAATAGTCATTTCTTATACAGTAAATTATGCTAATCCGCCAGTGAAGAGAAAATATGCAGATATTTCTAAAAATTTCTGTATTATATTGATTCTTCGCATCGATATTCTGTCCCTTTTTTCCCTCAACCCTCACTTTCCGTTGCTGGATCTGGTGTTCCCCAAGGTGGGGGGAAAGACGAGGGGGAAATGGAATCACATATGACAAAATGAATCAACTCCAATCACTTCCTCTTCAGGGACAGAAGGTGGTTTTTTGGGGCCAGTGAAGAAGTGACGACAACAGCCATTTCTTGCTTTAGTTATCGAGGTTTGTCTTGGTATCCTGTATCTTGCTGCTACGGGAGAGACAGACAGACAGAAAGACAGAAAGACAGAGACAGAGAATCTGGAAAGCCAAATTTGTTGACGACAAGAACTGTTGTCTGCAGAAAAGTCTTATTATTGTCGCCTCCAGAGGAGAAAAAGAGAGAAAAAGAGGCAGAAACCAAATGTGTTTAACGAAATGAATATTCAAAGTTCATTTAGCGAATTCTAACAACTTCCACCCCACCCCAGTTATTTATTTCAGAATTAGTCCTTTTTTATATATAAATTACTTTATTATTCGTGTGTATTTTTCTTCTATGAACAATTGTTCGCAAGGAGGAGAGGAATATTCAGATCTGGCTGAGAATTAGTCAAGTCGTCTTTTTCACTCTCTCAATATGCACTTAGTACAAGAGTTGCAACGAACATTGGATCTGAAATATATAAAAATATATATATATATATATATATATAATCTATATATAGATATATATATATATATATATAGATATATATATATATACTATATATATATATATTAGAGGAATATTGTCGATAAAAGGAAGTAGTACTAGTGGAAGGTGCACTTTTATTCAGTATCAGTCTACACAATCTGCTAAAACGGATTAAATTTAACCTTTGATTTCAAATCAACTTCATGAGTATAAACAATAATTCTGTTGATATGTCACTGGAAGTGGGGGGGAATGCCCCAAGGTTGGTTGGGTTGGGGCCAGAAGTATATATGTAGCTAGTATAGTGTAGACTGAGAGTCTCTATATATCTTCC
>NC_087222.1:27765841-27790841 GCF_015104395.2 Macrobrachium nipponense
GTCTGTAAAATTATCTGGAAAACCCAAAGAGCTCCATTAGACATTTTGTAAAATGATTTCATATTAATAAAATATCATTAAAAATTAGCATTTTTTATATGAATAAAGATTTTGAAGTCCAATAAAAAACAAGTGAATAATTCGTCTTTAAATACGTATATATCTTTTTATCTTAATTACTAAATATCTCTTCATTTCAATGACTAATTTACTGAGTCTTGCCAAAAAAAATACATAATTCAAAATCGAAATATGGAATTTATAAACTGGAAATATGAATCTTCCAGTGACATTTATCAGAATTTATTTCCATATTAAAATATGATATATTTACGATAAAAAAGATATTTATTTTTTTTATACGTCAAAATTAACGTATTTTCTCGTGCAGAATTATTATTATTGTTATTTATTTTGTTTTTTTTTTTATTTTTTGGTCTATCGCAGTCCTCTAATTCGACTGGATGGTATTTATAGTGTGGGGTTACGGGTTGCATCCTGCTTCCTTAGGAGTCCATCACTTTTCTTACTATGTGCGCCGTTTCTAGGATCACACTCTTCTGCATGAGTCCTGGAGCAACTTCAGCCTCTAGTTTTTCCAGATTCCTTTTCAGGGATCTTGGGATCGTGCGTAGTGTTCCTATGTTTATGGGTACAATTTCCACAGGCATATCCCATATCCTTCTTATTTCTATTTTCAGATCTTGATACTTAACCATTTTTTCCTTTTCTTTCTCTTCAACTGTGGTGTCCCATAGTATTGCGACATCAATGAGTGATACTCTATTATTATTATTATTATTATTATTATTATTATTATTATTATATTATATTATTTATTATTATAATTAATTATTATTATTATTATCTTACGTGCTATTATAGCGAATTTACTTTGTACTGAGAGAGAGAGAGAGAGAGAGAGAGAGAGAGAGAGAGAATTGACAAATCAACCAGAAATATCCTAGTATATGTCTCCAACGACTGTTAAGGTGCTTCGATAGTTAAGAGACGCTCTCTTGGCTTATTGACGTTCGAATTTGAACGCTTTTTTGGTATATCAACTATTTAAGAAAACATACAATGAAATCTTATAAACACATAAATAATATTCTCTATCGTTCTTAATTAAATAAAGCGTAATATCTTAATATCTACTCAGCTCGTCAATGGGTCCCAGTTGGCCAGCCGCCTAGAAAGAGGGACGCGTTTATTGGCTTAAAACCGTCAGCCCAAAACGGTCTCTTGAGAAAGCAACTTAATGAACGACTTGAATCCTACTTGCATTGCATACGTGTAATGTGACTAATGCATTCGTTATGCATTACACTGCATCCTTGCTATGAGAATTATGACTGAATGAAGTGTAATAGAACAAGAAATGCTTTCACAAAATCCAGTGACTGTTTGTAAGCGTTTGGACATTTCCTGTGCTTTAGAGAAAGCAAATTATATTTCCTTTGAAGTTGTGAATTGTCTGATATCTTATTTCTCTTTGCTGTTATCATATAATGTCTCGTTTTGGATAACCTAATGGAGCCTTTCGAGTACTGGACACACATATACATATATACATACATACTACACACATATACACATACATACATAAACATATATAGATAGATATAGGCCTACCGTTCACAGGAATGTTTCTGTATTTACGTAACTAGAAAATGAAACTAGTTGAAAATACCAATTAAAATTTCAACTCAAAAAGCATACTAAATTTGTCTCTGATTTTACAGAAACCTTAGTAACAGTCTTTTCGGTCCAACTAAAAGTTATAATTTTCAGTTTTCTTTAGCTAGTTTCCCTATTTTCGAAAAATACTTAATAAGGAGTTTTAGCCAAAGTCTAAGTCTCCATAAACCTCTGACAATATTCTATACCACCAATAATCAAGCTTTAATGTAGATATTGTTTATTACAATATTTTTAGTAGTTTCAGTACTTCTCACAACTTATACCATTTCTGGTATTGCAAAAGACCTCTCCACTTTCATATTCAATTTTAATTCTAATAAAAAAGACAACAATACCTATGAAAAAAAAAGACAAAAAAATACCTCTTCCGAGTAATGGATCGATAAAAAAGACAAAAAATACCCTCTTCCGGAGAATGATAGATCGATAAAATGACAAAAAATAACCCCTCTTCCGATACAATGAATCAAATAAAAAGAGAAAAAAATACTCTCACAAAATATCAATCTTACCGCCAACTGACTCAGACACAATGGTTTTGGCCCAACATCCAAAATAATTAGGGGAACACAAATTAACTAATATATGCCATTATTGCGCCTTCTGCTCCCACCCCCCACCCCCCACCCCCACAACACACCCTACACCCACCAAAAATAAGGAATGGGTCCAGTATTTCTTCATCCCACCCAGGATCAAATTATCCTAATTCCCGGTTTGGCGGGAGAGTGTGGCCTTCTTACACGCAACATTGATACTCCTGGAGTCCATCTTTGGAGGACCAACAATTAGGGGGACCTGGGGAAAGGGGAAACAAGGAGAATGGCTCGGTTTGAACGTAATGAAATATGCTTTTATTCATTTCTGGACATATTTCTCTCTCTCTCTCTCTCTCTCTCTCTCTCTCTCTCTCTCTCTCTCTCTCTCTTAATTCGCTATGTCGGATTTTGTCATATAAAGCCCTAAAATATTTACTTATTTTTCTTCCTTTGTCGAGAGAGAGAGAGAGAGAGAGAGAGAGAGAGAGGACGACAGACAAGGACCCAGAGAAAGAGAAAGAAAAGCAGTACATACAGACAGAACCAGTTCCAAACAAGAGCCCGTGCTGCTGGGCCAAACTCCAGTTCAATCTAAAGCAATCGGAACAGATTAAAAGATTCGTCAATCAATCATTTCGGGAAAAAAATTGAATCATATCCAATGTATTTGTCGCAACCTTTTTCTAACACAAGAAAGGGGAAACAAACAACAATGTAATTAGACCTTCCACCTATATTTCTGTAACACGAGAACAGATAATCTCCGTTTTAAGTGCCAATAAGTGCCAGCAAGGTTGCCGAGTGACAAGGACGAAAGTTGACAGAATTAAGATTTGATGCCAATAGCAGCCGTCTGTTTGTACATCTGTCAGGTATGAATCCTGATGGTTAATATGACTCGTGTATCTGTCTAATGTATTAGTTGATGGATCTGTCTATCTGTATATTTGTATATTAGTTTAGAAAACTGGAAATCATCTCTCGAAGACGCAATTTCCTGAAATATATTTTCCATCTAGCGAAAAACTCGATAATCTAAGAAGAAAACTTCGGGCAAATTAGTTTTAAAATAACACAAAACGAGTTAAATCTCGAGAGGTAACTTTCGCGATGTTTCGGGAGAACATTGATTGCAATCGGTGCCTCGTTTTGGGATGAAGTTTGTGTATTAGATTTGCCTTTCGAGTCGAGGCGACACTATTGCGTCATCGGGCGAGTTAGGAGATATAGTAGTAGGCTGCTGTTTTGGGCTTATTTAAGATGATGAAGAAGAAAAGAGAGAGAAAATGCACAAATGAGAAAAAACAGATAGGAACTAACTCCTCGAGGAAATAGCCATACTACAAAAAATGTCACTGATTGGCTGCAAAGACTGGAGGATTCCAAGAAATATTATATCCTTCAAACAAAATGAGTGGCGATTATCTTGACATCAGGTCATCAAAAGTCAGACACCGGGAAGAAATTTTAAGAAATAAACAAAATAATTAAAAATTCTGTTTTTTTTTTTAAAGCTAAAAAAAATTAAAACATTGCACCAGTAGTCGACATAAATAAAAGCAATTTCTATGTGTTTGTTCTGTATGCACGCCCAGACTAAGAAAGCTGGGGCTACCAAATTTTGACCATAAGGCCCCCCTCTGCCGAGGAAGGTTTTAGTCAGAATCCGAAATTCGAGGGCCGTTTTTAAGGCGGCTTCATCTTACAATTTTCGGAGTTGACGGCAAACTCTTCAGTTTTTCCGCAACTTCTTAGACTGGGCGGAATAATGGAGCAACTGTACTGATTTTTCAAACCTTCTGTGGCCTGAGAACATCACAAGCAATTACTCATTCTGAAAGCGATTGCATAATCCAACCCTGTAGGGGTTGTCATTACAGATGGCATTATCCTCTTTATCCCGAGCAATGCCGGGTACATCAGCTAGCATTTACATTAAAAACACTTCCATTCCTCTGTGTGTGTCTGTGTTTGTGTATGTATGTGTATTGTAACATGGTCGATGCCTTTTTTCTCAGTTCCTGAAAAGCCGAGAATTCCCATTTACAAAGAATCCCGAAGCGATATTTGACGTTTGGTAGAAATGATTTATCTTTTGCGGTTTCCTTCTGTATCCTGACACTTTGATACATGTTCCAATTCCATTTTTCCCCCTCGTTCTTCTCTCTCTCTCTCTCTCCTTCTTTCTGGTTCCCATTCCTCCCCCCCATCCCTCTCGGCCTGACAACGGGACCTATTTCATCCTACAGACCGAAGCCATTTGCACCTACAGGAATTTTTTCTGGTTCTTGGAAGCAGCGAAGCGAAAATATTGTTTCTCTTGTGGAGTACGAGTTTGCTTTTGGTCGAGTTTCGTGCTTCTGTTATTAGGAATAGTATCGTCACTACTGTTCCTCAGCTACTACAGAAAAATACTGCTGCTATTACCGGGTTCTTAGAGACAATTTTATTCAGCTACTAATCAAGTGAAGTCTCTAAGTCATACTCGCTTTTCTGAGCGTGTGTCATGTGAGTACAGTTTCAGTAGGTGGGGTATGACTCTCTCTCTCTCTCTCTCTCTCTCTCTCTCTCTCTCTCTCTCTCTCTCTCCAATATCCGCAAGATAAAACACGTGTCATCTTGTATTGTCAAATAGCTTATGGAGGCGCGAAGATGGTATATGTCGCCTTTTCAACGGAAGATGAAAGAAACACTTTTTTTCTGTTTTCTGTGAATTACAGTTTCCAAGAAAAGGTTTTAGGATGGATTTAAAAATTATTTTTAAACTGGTCCTCAAAAATTAGTTTTATATGGACCCACAAAAATCAGTTTTAAATGGCCCACAAACACCAGTTTTCAAATGGACAACAAAAACCAGTTTTAAATTGTCCACAAAACCCAGTTTTAAATTGCCCACAAAAACCAGTTTTAAATGGACCCGCAAAAACCAGTTTTCAATTGGTCCCCCAAACACTAAAAATCTCAAAAAAAAAAAAAAAAAAACCTTATATGATACTAGGTTATAGACTTCAGTCCTGGATTTCGTTCGAATCTTCCAGTACCTGATCTCAGTCCTGGAAACAGTTCAAATCCCCCAGCACCTCAGTCCTTGAAACCGTTCGAATCCTCCAGTACCTCAGTCCTGGAAACCGTTCCAATCCTCCAGTAGCTAATTCCAGTCCTGCTAAACATAATCAGCGGCCCACACAAAACAGAAATCCAATACCATTACCTCGGAGTCAACGAAACACTCGACCATCATCGCAAATATTCGAACGTTTGATGTTCCATCTGCGCTGTGCTCGGCTCCCGAATACATACACATTCTGGCTAATACATTTTGCTTAATACATTCCCTTCCCGAAGTACATTTTGGTTAACTATGATAAATTTGAATCAATAAATTTTGGAGACAGAGAAGGAAAGCTATATGCATATAGGGGACCTAATAATGAGACAATCACAAATAAGGAAGTAGTTAAAGACCTTGGTGTGATGATGAATAGGAACATGTTATGCAATGATCAAATAGCAATTCTATTGGCAAAATGTAAAGCAAAAATGGGAATGTTGTTACGGCACTTCAAAACAAGAAAAACTGAACGCATGATTATGCTTTATAAAACATATGTTCGTAGTCCACTTGAATATTGCAATATGATATGGTACCCACACTATCAAAAGGATATTGCACAAATAGAGAGTGTACAAAGATCCTTCACAGCTAGAATAAAAGAAGTTAAGGACCTTGACTACTGGGAAAGACTACAATCCTTAAAGTTATATAGTCTAGAAAGGAGACGAGAACGCTACATGATAATTCAGGCATGGAAACAGATAGAAGGAATAGCCGAAAACCGCATGGAGCTAAAAATATCAGAAAGAGCAAGCAGAGGTAGATTAATAGTGCCCAAAACTATACCAGGGAAAAATAAGGAAAGCACGCAGGACATTAATCCACTACGCACCAGCATCGATAATGCAGCGTCTATTCAATGCGTTACCAGCTCATCTGAGAAATATATCAGGAGTGAGCATAGATGTGTTTAAGAATAAGCTCGACAAATATCTAAGCTGCATCCCAGACCATCCAAGATTGGAAGATGCAAAATATACTGGAAGATGTACTAGCAACTCTCTGGTAGACATTAGAGGTGCCTCACAGTGAGGCACCTGGGGCAACCCGAACAAGATGTAAGGTCTGTAAGGTAAGGTCTCTCTCTCTCTCTCTCTCTTCGTTACTTCCATTGGTTGACGGGACACAAAAGTTCTATTTTTTTTTTTACCGGACTGAGAGCAAAGGACTGTGTGAACTATGTCTGCATATATATGTCTGTGTGTCTTTCACGCTCTCTCTCTCTCTCTCTCTCTCTCTCACAGACACTGAAAGCATAACGCCAAGAAATCATGGATAAACTGCAAACGACCCCCAGAAACCAACAAAGATAAAGAAATGGTTTAAAATAAATTGCTAAAACCTGCGCATAGGCCTATACACAGTTTGTACACTCTCTCTCCCCACCCCTCCTCTCTCTCTCTCTCTCTCTCTCTCCAAACGTGCAATTTCATAACCAATTACACACCACATCTCTTAGTTTAATGGAGCACACAGCGCTCATTAGGGAGAGCAGAACTGACCTTCGATAATCCAGGAAAATAAAGGTCACCTTTTCTACTTCTTTTGCACAATAATAATTATTTAATATTTCCTGATTTATTATTACCACCGAAAGAGGAAGAAATGATAATGGTTGCAAATATGAACCAAATGATTGACAGATTTTTTGTTAATGGTTGCAAATATAAACCAAATGATTGACAGATTTTTTGTGAGATGAATATTTTTAATTTTTGTTAATTTATTTATTTATTTATTTTAAACAGTTTTGTATTTGAACTTTCTACCAATGTATACAGGAGGTTGTTGCAGAAGCCCTTGGGAGACGTGAGCGGCAGTGGGTCCCAATGAGGCCACAAATGGGAAAATAATAATAATAATAATAATAATAATAATAATAATAATAATAATAATAATAATAATAATAATAATAATAATAATAATAATAATAAACTATTCAGAACCAACCAGAAAAGACTATACAGCCAACTAAGAGGGGAAGACAACCACCAAGAAATTCCTGAAGCCGAACCAAGTAAGAGACTCTGGGAAAACATATGGAGCAATCTGGTATCACACAACAAACATGCAACATAGCTCCAGGAAGTTAAGGAAGAAGAAACAGGGAGAATAAAATAAAGACTCACTGAGATCACGACAGACATTCAGACACCAACTAAAGAAAATGCCCAACTGGAAAGCCCCAGGTCACGATGAAGTCTATGGATATTGGCTCAAAAATTTCAAGGCCCTATACCCACGAATAGCAGAACAACTCCAGCATTGTATCACAAATCCCCTTGCGCCCAAATGGATGACCACAGGAAGAACATCCTTAGTCCAGAAAGACAAGAGTAAGGGAAATATAGCCAGTAACTACAGGCCTATCACCTGCCTACCAACAATGTTGAAGTTACTAACAGGTATCATCAGCGAAAGGCTATACAACTACCTAGAGGAGACAAACACCATCCCCCACCAACAGAAAGGCTGCAGAAGTAAGTGTAGGGGCACAATAGACCAGCTCCTGATAGACAAAATGGTAATGAAGAACAGTAGGAGAAGGAAAACCAACCTAAGCATGGCATGGATAGACTATAAGAAAGCCTTCGACATGATACCACACACATGGCTAATAGAATGCCTGAAAATATATGGGGCAGAGGAAAACACCATCAGCTTCCTCAAAAATACAATGCGCAACTGGAATACTATACTAACAAGGTCTGGAATAAGGCTAGCAGAGGTTAATACCAGGAAAGGGATCTTCCAGGGCGACTCACTGTCCCCACTGCGCTTCGTAGTAGCCATGATTCCCATGACAAAAGTACTGCAGAAGATAGATGCTGGGTACCAACTCAAGAAAAGTGGCAACAGAATTAACCATCTGATGTTCATGGACGACATCAAGCTGTATGGTAAGAGCATCGAGGAAATATATACCCTAATCCAGACTGTAAGGATTGTATGGGGACATCAGGATGGAGTTTGGAATAGAAAAATCTGCTTTGGTCAACATACAAAAGGGCAATGGCGGCTAAGGGGAGAGCTCAAGAAGGAAACTGAAGGAATGATAACAGTTGCACAGGATCAGGCCCTAAGAACCAGATATGTTCAAAGAACGATAGATGGAAATAACATCTCTCCCGTAAGTAGGAAGTGCAATATGAAAAACGAGACCATAAACCACATAGCAAAGGAATGTCTGGCACTTGCACAGAACCAGTACAAAAAGAGGCATGATTCAGTGGCAAAAGCCCTCCACTGGAGCCTGTGCAAGAAAACAATCAGGCAAAGATCCTTTGGGACTATGGTATTAAAACAGATGGGGTGATACACGCAAATAGACCAGATGTGACGTTGATTGACAAAATCACGAAGAAAGTATCACTCATTGATATCGCAATACCATGGGACACCAGATTTGAAGAGAAAGAAAGGGAAAAAATGGATAAGTATCAAGATCTGAAAATAGAAATAAGAAGGATGTGGGATATGCCAATGGAAATTGTACACATAATTATAGGAACACTAGGCACGTTCCCAAGATCTCTGAAAAGGAATCTGGAAAAACTAGAGGCTGAAGTAGCTCCAGGACTCATGCGGAAGAGTGTGATCCTAGAAACGGCGCACATAGTAAGACAAGTGATGGAGTCATAATGAGGCAGGATGCAACCCGGAACCCCACGCTATAAATACCACCCAGTCGAATTGGAAGACTGTGATCGACAAAAAAAATATAATAATAATAAAAAAAAATAAGTAGGTATACCAACTGGCTTCCTCCCTCTCTCTCTTCAAGACCCAGCTGCATTCATATTCCCTTATATCTCTTCTCCTTCTATGCCATCGCTCTATCTTTCAGTCTTTGGACATATTGGGTACATTCTGTCTCTCTCTCATTTACATCTGTATTCCCTTTCATTAACACCATCCCCCACCAGCTTTCACTGACTGAAGTAATATATTTGGACAGTGGTTCCTCGCCTCGATTTGGGGAACTTTGACAAGAGGCACTGTTTGTTTTCTCTCTCTTCCAACCTGCTGTGATGCAGATGCAGAGGCAGTTTCCAGGGAATTGGGGTATGGAAAACTATAGTTCCTGGAAGGTGGAATTTAGAAAATAATTTCAAAGGAATTGGGGTATGGAAGACTATAGTTCCAGGGAGCTGGAATTTGGAAAACTAGTTACCAGGAATTTGGAGTATGGAAAACTGGAATATGAAAAACTACAGTTTCCAGGAAATGGAATATAATGGAAAACTAATTTCTAGAAAACTGGAATATCCTGGAAAACTAGTTTCCAGGGAATTAGGATATGGAAGACTAAAGTTGCAGGGAGCTGGAATTTGGAAAGATACAGTTTCCAGGAAAATGGAATATGGAAAACTTCACCTCCCAGGAAACTTGAATACAGAAAACTACAGTTTCCAGGACCTGGAATATCCTGGAAAACTATAGTTTCCAGAAAACTGGAATATGGAAAACTACAGTTTCCAGAAAACTGAAATATGGAAAACTACAGTTTCCAGAAAACTAGAGTATGGAAAAGTACAGTTGCCAAAAAACTGCAATATGGAAAACTACAGTTTCCAGGAAAATGGAATATCCTGAAAATTAAAGCTTCCAGAAAACTGGAATATCTTAAAACCTACATTGCCTAAAACACTGAAATATGGGAAACTATAATTTCCAGAAAACTTGAATTGCCATATTATTATTCTGCAGATGGCGTCGATGGATATCATGAGTGAGAGGGTGAGAGCGTTAAAGACAAACACACATGCACGGACACACAATTTGAAAGACTAACATCATCACAAAAGTAATTGTCAGGTTCAAAATCTTATTTCTTTTTTCCTAACGATGCCCATTATGAACAAGTCCTCTGATGCTGTCCAGATCTTGTTATGCCCTCATCCGAGAGAGAGAGAGAGAGAGAGAGAGAGAGAGAGAGAGAGAGTTTGCTAATGACCGTGCAATACACAGCTCAGCGAGCAAGAGATGTGAGATTTCTAAAGGGTGATGATGGCATACTCATATTATAGTTTGGAGAGAGAGAGAGAGAGAGAGAGAGAGAGAGAGAGAGAGAGAGAGTCAAAATCAGGAACCTTACTAAAATACCGAACTGGGGGATGTTGATGAGGCTCGTTCGGTGCTACATCATTCCCCGTTTCCAACTGTTCCTAATGCCTCAGTACTATAGGCTATCTACTTCGACCTCTGACCTCTGACGAGGCTCAGGAGGTCACCCACCACCTGACCTCCTCCTGTGACCTCGTCCACGTCACAGAGAGAGAGACTGGTGACCTGTCTGTCTAAATCAACGATATCAAAATGCAGATGAGTATTTGGTATACTTTGGGTGGGTGTGGGGTTCGAGGAGGAGGGGGGGGGGGAAAGTTGGGGATGCTCCTGCAATCGGGATTTGGGTGGAAGGATCCTGTCGATGAAGCGTCACAGGAACGCATATAGGATACTTCCTCCTCTGTGGAATATCCTAACGAAGGGGGCGTTCTCTCTCTCTCTCTATTCTTATTCTTCTTCTCTTTCTCTCTCTGTTCTCTCATCTCTATTCTTAATTACCCCTTAATTACATCTCATTCCATCTGCCACGAATTATCTGTTACATTATATCTTCCCCGTTTCTTCTCTGCTGTTCGTTTTTTTTTCCTCTCGGTAATTGATAATACTTCCCCTTTTATCGCGTCTTCGACTTCGAATTCCTCCTCTTTATTGGCAAAAATGGGTCCTTCTGGCTTTGGTGAATGGGGTGTCTTTGTCTCTCTCTCTCTATCTATATATCTCCCTCTTCTTTCGTTTCCTTACTCTCTCTCTCTCTCTCTCTCTCTCTCTCTCTCTCTCTCTCTCTCTCTCTCTCTCTCTCTCTTCTCTTTCAAATCATTCGTAACCGTCATTCTCCTCATTGCGAGAACTCGTGTAACCTCCTAGGGGGAATTAACCCCCACCTCTCCCCCCAGACAAGTGTTCTGGTGTCATTAACCAGGAAACGGGAGGCCCAGTAATGAGGGTCAATTAAGGGCGCCAAAATGATCGTAATGAGGCCAAGGGCGCCTTATGTACTTGATAAATAGGCCTAAGGGGCGTCCCCAGAGTACTTGGTCTAATTGAGGGTAAATGGCTGCTTCTTCTTCTTCTTCTTCGTCTTTGAGTGATCACAGATCTCTCTCTCTCTCTCACACACACACACACACACACACTCGTTCTCCTTCACTCTCTCTCTCTCTCTAAATAACCGTACATTTAACATCCTTGGATTTAAACTCCACTGAAAATATAAACGGAAACTGAACTTTCTGTTCAGGCTAAAATGGCTATCACTTTCACTCACTTTTAGTCTACATTTTTGGTTTATTTTCTCCGATGGAAAATGGAAAATCAACGCTGAGAGAGAGAGAGAGAAGAGATAGAGAGAGAGAGAGAGAGAGAGAGAGAGAGAGACAGAGACAGAGACAGAGAGAGAGAGATCTTAGGGAAATGTGCAATGAAAAAAAAGTGAGGTTTTTATACATTACTTCTCTGGTCTATCATTCACAGCACTCAGGACGGCTAATAAACAGTTGCTCGAGGATATTTATTCATATAAAAAATGATTCGACAGTTATTCTGTCTATTTACAAAAGGGCTTTGATCTCCTCCAGAGGAGGTTTTAATGGGACATATATACGACCCCTTGTCTCCTGAAGCGATGGAAACAGTGATATTCTGAAATCGACGCCATTTGCATAAATGAAGCTGGAAAAAGGACTCGATTGGAGACATTATGAATCGTTCCTTCATCTATAGGAGTGTGGGGAAGGTCTCGATAGGATACATAGGATACATACTCCTTTTACAAAAACCGGGAAGTGAATATCCTGCAGAATTGAATAAGTGGAAATGAAGACGAAAAATGATGAATATTCTTAAGGAATTGTTGGCTAAAAATGGACGAAGTGACTCTTAATAAGCGCCGTCAGTCCTTCCCCACTAAAAAAACAAGTACACAGGAAGCCCAACAGCTGAAACAATGACTTATCGTCTTATAAAACAAATGATAAATGAGAGGACTTATTTCGTACATAAAGAATTTACACAAAGAATTGGAAATTGCATCGTAAGAGATTTGCATAATTTTAGTGTCGTACAACCAGTAAGTCGTAAATGAACATGATCTCTGCAAGGAATATATATATATATATTCCTTGCACATATATATATATATATATATGTTCATTCATATACGCAATATATATATATATATATATATAGAACATATATATATATATATATATATATATATATATATATATATATATATATATATATATATATATATATATATGTTCATTCATATACACAACAACCTTATATTACTAACATTTCCTATCATGACTAGAAGGTTTTAAAAGTAAATCGATTATTAGGTGTTGAACTGTTTTAAAATTCTAGTTTATAAACTTTTATAAGAATTTTCTTATGCAATTAACTTGAATGTAATGCACAGCGTTCCCGCAAAATCAGTGGACCAGACAATATTAATCTTAAGCCATAAGTCAGACAGGAATCAGAGGATTAAGGCGCCGTCTCTTGTGCTTGTGCTTGCATCTACCCAGTATTTCAAAGAACATGCAACATTTTCTTTCTTATCTGCTTTATGCTCTATTTTTAACTTCTCATTCACTTTTAGTAAATAAGATACTTCATTAGTACCCCAGATTTACTTCATACCTGATGTTCACACCCTGTTTTCTATAAGATTTAGGGGGTCGTACATTAATTTTCCTCAGCTTTTACCAATCGTCGCCATGACATATTTATCACATATATAAATAGAAATAAGTCGAAAGGTTTTTGCTTCGAGAACTTGGCTTTGGAAGGAAGACAGCAGTCGCTTGAGAAACTTGATTAAGTAGCTAATACTTTCCCAAAATTAAGTAACACGTGTTCAAAGCAAATAATGAATCTTCATAAACTCATATATATATCTGATGATTCGTTGAGAGATCTCATATCAACAAAGGCAGAACAGAGGAGCTGCTGTATTAGATGACAATGGAGAATAATACAACACAGTGCAACCACAATACAACGCACGAGGGAGCGAATGAATACTGCATCGAGTATACATCAGTGGTATATACATAAATATAAGAACCATGACAGTGTTCATATTTGCATTTTCCTGCCGAAAGCGTTGACGGGTATACAGAGATGATTTCGGGGGAAGGGGGTGGGGGGCGTTGTTGTGCTTTTCTCAGACTTCAGTCAGAGTGAGAGAGCATTAATGATGCGCACACACACACACACAAACAGACACATACATACAGATATGTCTCTCAGCCACCGCCCTTTGCTCTATAAGTGAAAACTGGTATTCCCAAGAGACTGGGAATGATGATCAAATAAAAGGGTTTCAAACTTATAGATCAGATAGAAAAATAGGAATCAAGGGGGAACAGCAATATATGGGAAAAGACAAAAAAACAAGGAAAAATATATGAGAAATATAGTAACTCAGAATGTGAACTAATAGCGGTAGAATTTGAATCTGAAAAAATTAATGAACATAGTAATAATATAGACCTCCTAATACTAAAGAGTTTGACTTAATAATAGAAAAATTGGATGATATATGTAGAAATCACAAGGACTGGACTATTCTCCTATCTGGAGACTTCAACTTTCCTTTCGTAGACTGGAAAGAACGAATAGGAGATTGTGGATGTACTTATACATATAAAAAAGAGAGTAATAGTAGTGCAGAAGATAAGAGGCAATTCGAAAAGCTATTAGATATGCTACTAGAATACAACATTCAACAAATAAATCACCTGCCAACAAGAAAGGAAAATCACTTTAGACCTAGTATTTGTGAACGAGATGAATTATGTTAAAGAAATAATAGTTTATAATGCGAGTATTTCAGACCATAATGTCATAGAATTAACAGTCCATTCCAAGCAAGTGAAAACAGAGATAAGCAAGAAATGAAAAAGTGGGAAGGATATGGAAAATACAACTTCTACAGTAAAAAATATAAAATGGTCAGAAATAAATGAAGAATTAAACAAAGATTGGGATAATATTTTCGTAAGTGATGACATAAAGGTAAATACGGAGAATTATATAAAATATTAGAGAAAATAGTGGTATAAAATATACCGAAGAAGAAAAGTTAAACATCAGTCATGCATACCAAGAGAGAAGGATCTTGTTCCAGAAAATCAGAAAGTGGAAAAAAGGTCTAGCAAAAAAAAAAAAAATGCATGGGTAAAGTTATAGAAACTAAAAAGTAAGATAGAAAATGCTGAACAAAAGATTATACAATCAAAAGAAAATGAAAAACGGGACTTGGAAGAAAAAACCCTATTAAATATCAAGCAAAATCCCAAACTATTATACTCATATGCGAAGAAGATGAATAAAAGAAGAATAGAAATAGGCCCTCTAAGAATTGAAGGGAGATTAACGAATGAAAAAAAGGAAATTTGCAACATACTGGCAGAACGATATAAGAGAGAATTCACCCCTAGAATAGATAATGAAGATAATGATATAGAAGTAAGGGATGAAAATAGTGAATATTTAGCTTACATAGATATTTAATGAAGCTGATATTGTGCAGGCTATTAATGAAATTAAAAATGGAGCTGCTGCAGGGTCCTGATGGAATTCCTGCTATTTTGTTAAAGAAAGTAGTTCATTCTATCGCAAAGCCACTTGCAATATTATTAAGACAAAGTGTAGATACAGGCAAGATTTATGATGAGCACAAATTAGCATATATTACCCCTACTTTCAAAAGTGGATCAAGACTAGAGGCAAGTAATTATAGGCCTGTGAGTCTAACATCACATATTATGAAAAGTGTATGAAAGAAAGTAATGAGAAAAAATATTATGAAAACATTTAATAAAAAAATAATTTGTTTAATAAAGGACAACATGGGTTTCGTACCCGGAAAAAGTACACAAACCCAACTGTTAGTCCACCGTGAGAACATATTCAAAAAACATGAAAAGCGGAGGATGAAACAGATGTGATTTATTTAGACTTTGCAAAAGCTTTTGATAAAGTAGACCATAATATATTAGCGAAGAAAATTAGAAAACACAATATCGTGGATAAAGTAGGAAGATGGTTAAAAGAATTTTTACACAACAGAAAACAGATAGTTATTGCAAACGACGAGAATCGGATGAAGCCAAGGTAATATCCGGTGTGCCGCAAGGTTACGGTGTTAGCTGCAATACTGTTTGTTATTATGATTGAAGACATAGACAATAATGTTAAGGATTCGGTAGTGAGTAGTTTCGCAGATGACACAAGAATAAGTAGAGTAATTACTTGTGATGAAGATAGGAACGCTCTACAAAGAGACCTTAACAAAGTTATATTGATTGGGCAGAGGTAAATAGGATGGTATTTAACTCTGATAAATTTGAATCAATAAATTATGGAGACAGAGAAAGAAAGCTATATGCATATAAGGGACCTAAAATGAATGACAATCATAACAAATAAGGAAGCAGTTTAAAGACCTTGGTGTGATGATGAATAGGAACATGTTATGCAATGATCAAATAGCAACTCTGTTGGCAAAATGTAAAGCAAAAATGGGAATGTTGTTCGGCACTTCAAAACAAGAAAAGCTGAACACATGATTATGCTTTTATAAAACATATGTTCGTAGTCCACTTGAATATTGCAATATGATATGGTACCCACACTATCAAAAGGATATTGCACAAATAGAGAGTGTACAAAGGTCCTTTACAGCTAGAATAGAAGAAGTTAAAGACTTGACTACTGGGAAAGACTACAATTCTTAAAATTATATAGTCTAGAAAAAGGAGAAGAGAACGCTACATGATAATTCAGGCATGGAAAACAGATAGAAGGAATAGCAGAAAAATATCATGGAACTAAAAATATCAGAAAGAGCAAGCAGAGGTAGATTAATAGTGCCCAAAACTATACCAGGAAAAATAAGGAAAGCACACAGGACAATTAATCCACTACGCACCAGCATCGATAATGCAGCGTCTATTCAATGCGTTGCCAGCTCATCTGAGGAATATATCAGGAGTGAGCGTAGATGTGTTTAAGAATAAGCTCGACAAATATCTAAACTGCATCCCAGACCATCCAAGATTGGAAGATGCAAAATATACCGGAAGATGTACTAGCAACTCTCTGGAGACATTAGAGGTGCCTCACACTGAGGGACCTGGGGCAACCCGAACAAGATGTAAGGTCTGTAAGGTCAGGTCTCAGCTTTGTTAAAAAGACAGAGACGGGAATGGAGTGAACTTTGGGCATTTCTACAGAAGCAACCCGCAGTTGCCTAGACTATGGCAATTGACGTTTTCCTATGTTATTTTACTTGCTGTACAAGATTTGAAACTAATATTTATTCGGATGACTGTAACTAAGAAGTAATTTACCTTTGAAGACTACATGATGGTACCAACTGGTCGACGTACGGATTCAAAGGTAAATTAAAGTTTAGTCCCAGTAGAACGAAAAAAATATTCCCTTCAACTCTTGTAAAGCAAGTAAAATAACATAGGAAAACGCCAACTGCCATAGTCTAGATCGGTGTGGAATACTTCTATAGGCCGATTTACCAAGTGTTTAGCGAAGTGTAAACACAGTTGCCATGTTTGAATTCCGCAACCACCATGGAGCCATATGTTCACTGGGGGGAAGGTGGGGTACCGGGGGCACAGGGGGTACGAGTTGTCTAAATGACGACGGGTCATTGGGTAGTGGATGTGGCAATTAATGATAACTAACCAACGAAACCTAACACTCCTAACTGAAAATTACTAAACTACAATTGTGCTAACAATAGGGGAATATAGTTTGGGAACTTTACCTTAAAAGGGGCAGATTGTACAATTCAGTTACGAACTTAGATATGCCGAATATCGTCCTCGTCTCCGGTTCTTGAAACTCTGCCCAACTTGAATCTTGAACAGATTTTCGGCCAAATACCAAACGTTCCCAAAATTGTATTATGATGTCCTTATATCGTAACAGAATATTTAACACTATTACTGGTGAAACACGGTCACTTTGAGAGTATTGAGTATTGGGTGTGGGGTGTTAACACTGTGAATGTTTCTTGCTAAATGATTTTAATACGCAAATTACACAATCTGGTGAATGTAGGTATCGGCAACGCATTGGTGACAAGGCCTCTGATTGGTAAGAAGAATTGTGGGCGGGTACATTGAGGGGGATGATTTCATACGTATGTGGAAACTAACATCGTATTTTCAGAAAAGGAAAAAAAAAAAAAATGTGCAATAATGCGTAACACATAGTGAACAGGATATTGTAATGAACGGTCAGTGCAAGAAATCAGGGGCGCCAGTTGAAGAGACAATGAGAATTCTGTAAAACCGTAAAATGTAGTGTCTTTAATTTCTATGAAACCTAAGGTTTTGTGTATATTATTAAAGGAAATAATATTGCAATGAAATGTTGTGTAACCTAACGTAGTAGAACATATTACTTGGCCGAGGGGCAGAGCCCACCCGTACCCTCTCCCCCCCCCACCAGTAAGACAAATTTGAAGATAGACCAAGATATAACCAAGCTAACTTCACCAACCTAACCTAACCTATCCTAATAGATCGTGTTACCTGACTGGGGGGAGGAGCCCCCTGTAACCCCCGTAAAGGAAGACAAACTTGAAGGAAGGTCAACATATAGGTTACCATACTAACCTAACCAACCTAACCTAGTGGAACATATTACCTGACCGGGGGGGCTCCGTGCCCCGTAACCCCCGTAAAGGAAGACCAACTTGAAGGTAGACTAAGATATAACCAACCTAACTTCACCAACCTAACCTAACCTAACCTAGTAGAACATATTACTTGACAGGGGGGCTCCACCCCCGTACCCCCTTGTAAAGGAAGGCAAACTTGAAGGTAGACTAAGATATAACCAACCTAACCTAACCTAACCTAGTAGAACATATTACCTGACTGGGGATGGGGGGGGGGGTGGCGGCGAGAGGAAGGCAAACTTGTAGGTAGACTAAGATATAACCAACCTAACTTCACCAACCTAACCTAACCTAACCTAGTAGATCATATTACCTGACCGGGGGGTCTCCACCGCCCCGTACCCCCCCTTTCAAGAAAGATAAACTTGAAGGAAGAACAACATATAGGTTAACATACTAACCTAACCTAGTAGAACATATATCTGACGGGGGTGGGGGGATGGAAGAGCCCCGTACACACCCCCCCCTCCCCACCGTAAAGGAAGACAAACTTAAAGGTAGCCTAAGATATAACCAATGAAAATGCTCTAATAATTAGTAAAATTTTATCCAAAAATTTTTTATGGGTGAGAAAAGATTGTAAAATTATGAGCGTTAATAGACAGAGGTGAATAATGAATAGAGAAGGGAAAAAAGTTATAAATTGAAATGTGTGTAAAAGGAGATAATGGAATATATATAAGTAGATGTTCCAATAAGGTCAAATTTTAACAAAGGAATTGTTATGGGTATGAAATCTATTCTTAATGATGTAACGCAAACAGTCAGACGTGAATACTGGAAAGGGGAGGGAGTGAGTTGTGTATAAATCATGTATAAATCATGTATGGAATATCCCAAGCAAATTGCAATTTCATGTAACCGACAGGAAGGTAGGTATCGAATCGTCCTAACACCCACTTCTAGTCCAACCACAGGCATTTTCAGATGTCTGTCCTCAATTATAACTTAATATTTCAAGGTATTTATGGCAAAATTATTAGGTGTGGACAAAACAAATATTATACAAATACTATGATAAAGGAAACAGGAATAAACACTAGAATTCATATAACATGATTAAAAAACAAATTAGGAAAATGAATTTATGCAACTCAATGTATGGATACCCCTCAATTCTTCACTCGGTCCTATAGCAATGTAGGGGTCATACTGCAATGTGATTGGCTAAATACATGTACCCCTCCCGTACACCCCCATTTTTTCCCTCACTAAGTAGTCTGTATTTAGAATAAAAGCTCCCTTACAACTAGCGCAAGCGCAGTAGAATTGGTGCATGCGTAGTAGGGTTCGGTGTTGTAATAGTAGTAGTAGTAGATGGGATTTGGATGTGAAACGGCTCCACTATCGGTGCTTTTGTTACCTCTTATTTTCGATTGTATTTAGTGTTTTAAATGTCATAAATAATGGGAAATAACACGGCAAAACCTCCCCCCAAGTAGTTTCTCCCCACCCAAAACCCCGGTTCCCACTGGGGGTCCCCCTTACCGTAGGATAGAGTTGGGGTTTTGTCCCCACCCAATTTCCCGGTTCCCAATGGGGGTCCCCTTTACCGTAGGATAGAGTTCAAAAGTAAATTAGAGTCGTCCGAATAAATATTACTTCAAATTCTTGTTCAGTAGGTAAAACTGCATAGAGAAACACCAACTGCCATAGTCTGGGCCGCCACGAATAGGTTAGAAATGGGAGAAACTAAGCAAAACCTTCCCTATCTGGTTAATGTTTAGGAGAGAGAGAGAGAGAGAGAGAGAGAGAGAGAGAGAGAGAGAGAGAGAGAGAGAGAGAGAGAGAGCGCAAAATGAATCAGTTCTAGAAAAATGTACCCAAATACAATCAGACTTGTCTCTTTCTAAACACCAACTGGGCCAATGTTTCTCAGGCACCATTAAAAAATTATCTATGTGAATTTCCATTAATTTAACACACTTTCAAATCCCAACTTTTCAACTTATGATTGACGCTTTGCTTTTCGATTTTAATGTCCATTTTTCTTTTCTCTTTCTTTACTACAGGTTCTTTGGACATTTCTCGGTACCTAATAATAAGTCCTTTTTATCTAGAGTCTTCATTTATGGCTCTTTCGCAATAATAATAATAATAAAGTCAGTATAATTTATCTCTCTCTCGATAATAATAATAATAATAATATACTTAGGAAGCAGACCCTCTCTCAAGCATACTTTATTAAAAGTAATGGCTACTTCAGCAGCGTTACACTTGTAGAGATTCTTCTCTATTTTGTGAATAGCGGCTTTTTCGGTGCTACTTAAACAGGCTAGTAGAGCGCCTATAGAGGTCATGGTAAAATACAGGTCAAATAGGTTTATACATTTGAATTTTACAGATAGACTATTATACCATAGTCATCAAAGTCATTACGATTTTTTTCCTCTCTCTCCTCTCTCTTCTCTCTCTCTCTCTCTCTCTCTTCTCTCTCTCTCTCTCTCTCTCTCTCTTTTCTTAAAGCGAGCTTTCGTCTGGAGCTGCCAGACATCCTCTGGGCTGGGAAGCTGAGGGTGGACTTGATCTTGTGCGGTGTCCGTCCTCGTTATATCTGTGGTTGACAGCAGGGGGTCTGCCCATGCTTGTCTCCTATTGGCTGATGGCGGTGAGTCTTGTTGTCATTGGTTGCCTGAGCCAGGTCTCAAGCTACTTTCTTTCGAGAGATGGTTGCGTTGCAGGCAATAGCCTGCAGCCGCCTGGGACCTCCTAAGCGGCGCTGTAACATTGATGGGCGTTGCGCTACGCTGTGGGACGTCAAAGGTACTTTGATTTCCATCGGGCTGCAGGAGTACTCGTTCGGGGGCGTTGTCATCCATAGAGTTGTCATGATCGGTGGGGTGTTCATTGTTGGTGGCAGGTTTTCTCATACTCTAGGAGGAGAAATTCTCCCTGCGTCGTATTCAGAGTAGGTTTTATTTGCTGGATGAGGAGCGCCTCCAGCAGGCGCAACCGACGGGCATCAGGGGCCTTCCCGATGATCTTCGTGTTCTTTATTATGACATTCCGGGAGATGGCCTCGTGATGTTTGGTGCGGGCGTGATTCTTTATAGCCCCCTCTTGGGCGTGGCACGAGAGTCTCTTCGACAGTCGCATGGTAGTCATACCTATGTAGGCGCCGCTGCATTCGCGGACTGGGCATGTATACTGGTACACTACATGCAACTGCTTCAGGGGTTCTCGTACCTGTGGAGAGGGGTTATTTTTCATAATAAGATCGTGCATCCTCCGATTCTGGTAATATATTATTAAGCGTAACGCTGCTGAAGTAGCCATTACTTTTAAAATAAAAAATAATAATAATAATAATAATAATAATAATAATAATAATAATAATAAATGATAATAAAATAATAATAATAATAATAAATAATAATAAGGAAGAAACACCAGCTACCTTGCAGTAACAAGTGGTACGAGCACCAACCTTAAGGAGTGATAGAAAACAATCAGACAAAGATCCTCTGGGATTATGGTATCAGAACAGATATGGTGATACGTGCAAATAGACCAGACGTGATGCTGATTGACAAAATCAAGAAGAAAGTATCACTCACTGATGTCGCAATACCATGGGACACCAGAGTTGAAGAGAAAGAAAGGGAAAAAAAATGGATAAGTATCAAGACTGAAAAATAGAAATAAGAAGGATATGGGATATGCCAGTGGAAATTGTACCCATAATCTTAGGAACACTAGGCACGATCCCAAGATCCCTGAAAAGGAATCTGGAAAAACTCGAGGCTGAAGTAACTCCAGGACTCATGCATAAGAATGTGATCGTAGAAACGGAGCACATAGTAAGAAAAGTGTTGGACTCCTAAGGAGGCAGAATGCAACCCGGCACCCCACACTATAAATACCACCCAGTCGAAATGGAGGACTGTGATAGCCCATATTAATAATAATAATAACAATAACAACAACAGAGAAGTCTGGGTAATGTTTTCATTTTTTGAACGGAATCATATTTTTGATGGGAATGACATCTGGAGTTTTTTCTTGTTTTTTTTTTTTTTTTTTTTTTTTTTTTTGGGGGGGGGTGGGGGGTGGGTGTGGGATGTGTGTCATTAGGTAAAAGCAAAAGAGGAATCATTTCCCCTTCTAGGTACCCCCTGATTCCTCTGAGGGGAAGCAAATGGAAAGATATATTGGATGAAGAGAGCGAAGTGGAAGGGAAGGGATTTCGACAGATATAATGGACAGTCATGAGAGAGAGAGAGAGAGAGAGAGAGAGAGGAGAGAGAGAGAGAAGGTGGGGCGGGGGGAAGGGGGAAGGGGTTTGGGGGAATAATCACTGCCTCTAGATCGGAGGAAATATAAAAGACGAAGACAAATATTGAGAATTTCGAAGAGAAATGGAAACCATTCGAAGTTTCAACCATCTTCCCTTAAATAGCTGGAAGTGAAAGTCGAATTTATTCATTGGAAAATTCACGGAGAGCAAAAGACTAATTTGCCTATGAGAGGGAATTGTTTATTAATATTTTATCGTTTACAAATGGCAGGCTGAATACGATAAAGAGACTCGCTTGTTCTATTGCTCAGAAGTCCTACCTTACCCAGACACGAGTATGATGATGATCTGTTACTTAACACAGAATGAAATCTAATCTGATGCTTTGAAGACTATTTACATGTAATACGGGATTTATTAATGTATAAAGTGTATACGGACATATTAGCCGTTCAAAAATAGTGTAGATTAAATCCGTGTCATTTACTAGAACCACCACATTAATAATTAGTACCGTCCGCGATCAGTCAAAAATAAATTGTCCGAATAAAAATGGAATAAATTTCTATGAGAAGAGCCACAAATGAATCAGATTTGTAACCTGAATATTATAACACATCAAAATTGAATTTTTTTTTTATTTCATCATAATTTAGTTTCCTCTCAGCAACTGCATTTAATTTTTTTTTCTTATTTTATATCTTCGTCGTCGTGCTGAGAGAGAGAGAGAGAGAGAGAAAGGATACTCCATTTTCTATGCGGCCATGATTTCAGTGCTTCATGTACAAGTTGAAGAGATGACTTCACTCTCTCTCTCTCTCTCTCTCTCTCTCTCTCTCTCTCTCTCCTTCGATATTTCCGTTGGTTAACGGGACGAAAAAGCGTTTTATTTATTTATTATTATTTTTTTTTTACCGAACTGAGAGCAAAGGATTATGTGAACTAAGTCTGTATATATATGTCTGTGTGTCTTTCACGCTCTCTCTCTGTCACAGACATTGAAAGCACAACGCTGATGAACTGTGCATGACGCCCAAGAACCAATAAACACAAAGAAATATTTAAAAATAAATCGCTAAAACATGCGCATAGGTTTATACGCAGTTTGTACATTGGCTAGAGAGCCCCACCCCCCTCTCTCTCTCCTTGATGATAGGTCATGAATGTCTATATGAAATGAGAAATAAATGCACAAGAAGGATAAGATTACTCACATATCTCCTGTGTATCTCCATCCTTGGTCAAACATTCTACTTTCCATTTTGTCATGAAATTCGCCTCCAAAAGGCAATGATTCTTCCCAGCAAACGATGTCAAGTCCTGCATTCCCCCCACCCCCTCTTTTCTAACCCGATTTGACCTTCCAGGAATCCAGTTTGGATCCAGGTAACCAATTGACTCAGTCGTTCCTGGAGGGCTCCAGCCTCAAGGGGTATGTGAGATATCTTCGGCCATTCGTTCACCCAAATCCTGATTTATGTTTGGAAGGATATATATAGACTGCACACTATACTAGCTACATATATACCCCTGGCCCCAGCCCCACCAACCTTGGGGCATTCGCCCCCCTACTTCCAGTGACATATCAGCTGAATTATTGTTTATACTCACGAAGTTGATTTGAAATCAAAGGTTAAATTTAATCCGTTTAAGCAGATTTGTAGACTGATACTGAATAAATGTGCATCTGGCACTAGTACTACTTCTTTATTGACAATATTCCTCAAATATGTGTATATATATATATATAATATATATATATATATATATATATATATATATTATATATATATATATATATATATATATGTTAGGAACAATCGTTTACCAATTGTTTCCCTTGGGTGGATTGTTGCCTCCTTTTTTTTGTTTTTTAATTGCTTGGGCGAGTTGACGTACTGGGCGGATGGCGTCAAACTTCGTCAGTCAGGTTCTGGAGGGCAGAACAACCAGTCAGTCAGTCAGTCAGAGCAGTCGGGTATGATTACCTGTGGACCAGCATGAGGCAGCGTCAGGTACTGGATACCTGGTTTATTTATTGAAGTCTTCGTATGGTGTATGTCATCGAGTTTGTAGGTCGAACAGCCTTTGGACAGTCCTTGGCTCGTGTTTTTCGTCGTCGAGAGGACGACGTGTCGAGTACGACCTCACTGGGCAGCAGCAATAGCGTGTTTTCGTCGTGAAGAGGCGACGTGTCGAGAGCGAAACTTCACTGGCAGCAGCATGACGTGTTTTCGTCCAGTGTTCGAGGAGCTTCCATACTGCATCTGAGGACGAGAGGTTGTTGTATCAACTCTGTCCCTTGATCGGTCCAGCATTCGAAGAGGATTGTCCATATTGTCTCCAAGAAACGAGGTGGTTGTCCGTATCGCTCTATCTTGATCGTCCGGCATTGGGGCTGTCTTCTTCATTGTTTGAGGAAGTGTCCCCGTTTTGCTCTTAATATCATTATGCTGCTTCAGTGTCCAATTTTAGTATGTTATACGCTGCCTATTTCTATTTATTATATTTAGATTGTTATTGCCCTTATACAGCTATTTTGTGATTATTCTTTTTTATTATTTAGATTGTGATTTTTCATGGCTTTGTTATTGAAGGGTGGATTTTATTGTTTCTTA
>NC_087222.1:27795841-27860741 GCF_015104395.2 Macrobrachium nipponense
TATTTTGCCATATTTAGGGTAAAAAACGCATGGTACAGGTGACCATGTACGATCAATGTGTACCCAACCCCAAGAAAAGTACATTATAACGCGTCCTGACATCGGGAGGAGGTGGGCAATCAGACGCAACTTCTTGTTGGTGAGAAACGGAGCTAAAGACCTCTACTCCGTGTCAGGACGCGTTATAATGTACTTTTCTTGGGTTGTACACATTGATCGTACATGGTCCACCCCTGTACCATGCGGTTTTTTACCCTAAACTCATTATGAGCAAATTTTCTAGCTTCTAGTTAGCATAAATGAATTTCCAGATATTTACTTATATGAGACAAGGTCATTTTTCGTTAGACAACGTGTTTAAGTTGAAATATGACTTGAATACATTTGTTGTGAACTAAATTATTTTTTTCATTAAAAGATTGCATCAGGGGCATGTTTTTTTGTGTAAAAGAAATTACATGATTCCATTCACTATTTTCACTTGGTTTCAGCGTAATACAAGCTTTGCGTTATCTTTTATTGGTCTAAAAAAAACTGTAAAATGTGTTATTTCAAGCCCAATAGTTTTGATAAAATGATTTTCTCTCAATTTTATCTACAGTTGTGTTCGATGGCACAATTTTATCTATGGTTGTGTTCGATGGCACAAGTTTACAGGAGTTCTGCATAAAAACATCATTCCTATGCTACATATCACCATTTATAACATGACTGCGGTAATTGCTTACTATCATTCGGTTGTTCATGACTACACATTTACATTTACACAATTATAACGTTAAAACAATACCTTCATCATTCTCTTTTGCTGTTTTCAGACTTTTTTTAACTAGAAGACGGGATAAATTTAGGCTATTGTAATTTGGTCTCTCTCGCTCCCTGAGTGTACTCTGCTGCCTGCGTCCATTGTGAGTGAAATTTTAAAATAATTTCAAAATATTGTCGTATCAGTATTAATTGTTAACCCCATCGTAAAATTGGATTATCATAGGACAAATTATTGTAACTTGAACACTACCTGTTTTTTAATTCATGTCTATTGTCCTTTTCTGCAACAATAGTAACCCCCAAAAATTAAAGATGTTTCCAAATTAGATATAACACAATATTTCTACTTTAATTTTAACCCAACCCCCTTTCATTTCTTTTTCTTAATATAACTGAGGCAGGGCAGGGCAGGGCAATGCTACTTAGCTTTGACATCCATCGCTTCCAGGTGATAAGAACATTCTTAATTTTTTCAGTCGTTTTCTTCTGAAGATTGAAAAAGAAACCCACAAATTCAATTTGTAACTTGTTTACTTCTAAGTATTTACATTTAGTTTTACTCCACACTCGAGTACTTTCAGGCCCTTCTGTGGCCCATTCTCAAGAGATGTTTGGGATGTTAGCCTGGGTCAAGGCCCAGCAGTCTTCTGGAACTTCTTCTCGTTGTGCTGTCATTTATGCGATGGCTGTTCTGGTTTTCTTGAGAGTTGCCAATTCCCTCTTGTCGCTCTGATATCCTGAGCTGATGGTCAATGGGATTCACCCTTGTGGTAAGGGTGTGGTCACCGAAAGTCTGTTGGGCAGGAAACCTAATCTCCAGTCAGCAGGGTCAATCTTAGCCTCTTTTAATATCAAAGCTCGGCTTATGGGATCTTCTGAGGTAAAACCTTTGTTTCCTTCAATTACTTTTAATCTCTCTGATAAGTGCACCTTCTACTACCCTCCTGTGACTAATTTTGTTGCTTTTGTATATAAGCCTACTGTTTTTGAAATCCATCCTATGGTCATTTTCCCAACAATGTCTAGCTATAGCACTCCCCTGAGAGTTAAGCTAGACATTGTTGGGAAAATGACCATAGGATGGATTTCAAAAACAGTAGGCTTATATACAAAAGCAACAAAATTAGTCACAGGAGGGTAGTAGAAGGTGCACTTATCAGAGAGATTAAAGTAATTGAAGGAAACAAAGGTTTTTACCTCAGAAGATCCATAAGCCGAGCTTTGATATTAAAAGAGGCTAAGATTGACCCTGCTGACCTGGAGATTAGGTTTCCTGCCCAACAGACTTTCGGTGACCACACCCTTACACAAGGTGAATCCCATTGACCATCAGCTCAGGATATCAGAGCGACAAGAGGGGAATTGGCAACTCTCAAGAAAACCAGAACAGCCATCGCATAAAATGACAGCACAACGAGAAGAAGTTCCAGAAGACTGCTGGGCCTTGACCCAGGCTACATCCCAAACATCTCCTTGAGAATGGGCCACAGAAGGGCCTGAAAGTACTCGAGTGTGGAGTACAAAACTAAATGTAATACTTAGAAGTAAACAAGTTACAAATTGAATTTGTGGTTTCTTTTTCATTCTTAATTTTGTGGGCTATCCTTATGTATTCCCCCAGTTTTCCTGTTAGGGGATTTCCATGTCTATATTTATGTCCTGATCTGTTTTTTTAATTGATTTATACATGAATAAATGTTCGGTGATGTCCTCCCTCCACTGCATATATCACAGACCTCGTCCTGAAATTTACCCAAGAAGCTAGCCTTTAAGTTCAACATATTCAGTCTGGCTTTCATTATGATACATGCGTCCTTTGTTTTCCAGTTCCCTTATGTTTTTTGTTTTCCTCAGCTTCTTTATTTCTTTCCTCTTTTGTTTGAAAGTCTCAGATATCTTGATTAATTCTTATCTTTATTTCCCTTATTCAGTGCTTTTTTGGCATACCTCATTCCATTAATTTCTTATATTATATTTGGTACATGTGTTCACCAAGCTTTTGTCCAACATTGTCCACAAGGGGCTCTTAATTGCTCTTCTACTATTTCTTTGATCTTTGTTTTAAGAAAACCTGCACTATACTGCTCATCCTGATCTCTGCTTGCTCTTTTATTCTGGTTCATAGTCAACGTGTTTCATTTTCTTGGTACCTTTTTTGGCATATCTCATTCCATTTATTTCTATAATATATTTGGTACATGTTCACCGAGCTATTTGTCCAAAATTGTCCATAAAGGGCTCTTAATTGCTCTTCTGCTATTTCTTTGATTGCTTCTTTTTTTTTTTTTTTAACCTGCACATATACTGCTCATCCTCACTCTGCTTGCTCTTTTATTCTGGCTCATAGTCAACATGTCTTATTTTCTTGGTACCTTGCCTTCCATTTATTATAGCCCTATTTTGGCTCTGATTCTGTACTGTATTTACAGTTTTCTACCATATTGCAGTGCCCTCTTTGAAACGCTTACATTCTCATCTTTGGTCTACCTAATATTGTCGTACTATAGTCCTATTCTGGCTAATGACTCTGTGGCTGTATTTACAGTTCCTGTCATATTCACAATATAACCCTCTTTGTAGAACTTATATACTGTCCTTTGGTTTACCTCTTTTTTCTGCCTGCCTGTTCTGGGATCTTTTATAAATTCTGCTTTTCCATTGTTGCTGGTACTCACAAGTCTCTCCTTTCTTGCACTTTCCTGTCGTAAGTGCAGGTACTCACAAGTCTCTCCTTTCTTGCACTTTCCTGTTGTAAGCGCAGGAACTCACAACAGTCTCCTTTCCTTGCACTTTCCTGTTGTAAAGAACCTGCACGCTGCTCTTGTTAGCTTATCCTTATCTTTAGGTGCACTTTGATTTTCCCAACCCCTCTGTTAATCGTGGTCCCTGTTCAGGGCTTCGCTATTAACAACCATTGCTTGTTGTCAGGGTTAGGTGAGTTACTCTCTAGTCTTGACATTATTTTAGTGGTCCTTTCGTATTGTACCTTGTTTGTTTTCCATATTCTTCACTAGGTTTTCATTAGGGTTTCAGGTCTTCCATGAAGCTCCATTGATTGCTGACTGTCATGTTTTTCTGCAATTTCTCTCTCGTCCAATTGCTTTTTTCTAATTTTTCTTTGTATGATCTGCAATCTTCTTTGAGTAACTTAGTTCACCAATTGATTATTCTCATTTTTTACTTTCTCTGCACTTGTTTTTATTCCATCCAACACCATATTTCCAAAATTCTTGGTGAGTCTGGGATTTTTTCCGTTATTTTTTTTTTTTTTTTCCTCTATCCTTTCATCATAGCAATTTCCTCATCCTGACCTTATTGACCGCCTTTTTGCCTGTACCCTCCATTACATTCTATACAAATACTAGTGTTTTTCTTCCTCTTAGCATCTCATGCAATACCTATATAAGCTTGTTTTCAGCAATTTCTCAGTTTCTTCAATTGCTTTTTCTAATTTCTCTTTGTATGATCTGCAATCTTCTTTGAGGTAACTGCAATACCAATCTAGGCCTTTTTCCTTTTCTGTCATTTTTATCGACCTCAAGAATTCTTCATTTTGAGGGTTGTTTTAGGCCTGTGCAGAACAATTTTTTGCATTTATCACACTTGGCTTTCGTCTTCTGGGCCTAGCTGGACCTTGCAATTGCCCACATGGGCATGACTCCTTCCTATCACTTGTCGATTCCTTGTGGGTGGATGTAGCTAAAAAATCATCGTCGTGGTCTAAATCTATTAGCTTACTGTTGTCATGAGGCCGACCTTTTGAACATTCTTTGATGTCTAACAAGGAGACGTCACTCCTCTAGAGTTTTATCTATTGCTTCTTTTACTTTGGCCTTTTCTGGAATTCATTCCGACTTCAATTTCCATGACCTGTTGTTTTCCACCTTCCACCATGTTTGTTTCCCTGACCAGGCTGGATATCTCCACCAACAACACAACTGTACCTTACCTTTCAATCCAGATCTGAATTCTCCCTCTGCTAATTAATTTACATCACACCTCCCACTAGTTGCTTTGCCATTCATAAAATTGGTACCCACTTTCAATTAGGACAACAAGCCAAAAATAAGCTTTTCCCACACCATATCTTGATATTTTTCTGTCTCAGGTCCCCTGTATGTTCAAGAATTGTGAAGCTGGGGATTGTTCATTATGGCAATCATCATGCAAAAAGAAAATTTAAGGACTATAGAGAACTTTGCATGGGAAATAAAAAAGCTACTGTAGAAAATAATTCACATACACAGGCAACTAGTGGTGAAATTTTTAGCAACGATGGATGTGAAAATATTGTCTTCTCCTAGCTTACTAATTGCTTGGCAATCTGTGTGTGTGTGTGGGGCTATCAACCTTTTTTCTTTTTGCTTATACAGATTTCCAAAGAGTATCTGTTGACAGTTTCCTCAATTTTTCAGTAAACTGAATATTGTAAATCAGATGGTACCTGTGTAACCAATAAAATCAGCTTTTATTTCCTGTGTTGGTGAAGCTATTTATGAAAAGAGATTTGTGCTAACTACATTTAAATTAACACACTTCTGTTTAGATATTGGAAAATATTGATTTCTTTTTCAGTCTTGCGACCTCTTATGGTGGAAGTGATGCGACCTCTTGTGATGACAATGACAAAATTGGAAAGTAGGGTGCAAGATCAGCAGAAGTCACTAGAAATAATGATAGGTACCATCGAACATTTGAAACAAACTCAGGCTGCTGCACCCACTGGACCTGATTTATCCCTGCTGGACGGATTGCTACCAATACAAAGATATGTAGACTTTGAGGACTTTGAACAACAGATAAATGGGGACAGTCCCCTTAGAAAGTCACTGGTAAGCTACATGTCAGTTACCGTGATATGCACAATGATGTTTATTATGCTTCAGTACTGAAAACTTTTACTTTGACATTACTAAAGATAAGAAAAGGCCATAGTATGTAGAATGATTTCATTACTAATAATTATCAAAAACTTTCGTATAACCACTCTTATTGAATGTTATTTCTAGGTACATAGACTCCAGATTCTTGGTGGGAGCAACCGTCAGCAGTCAAAACCATGATTGACTTCTGCATGACAAGCGGACTCCAGTATGAGTTCAACTGGGAAGGTCATCTTGGCTGGAAGACGAAAACAAATACATGCAAGAAAGGGTTCGAGAACACGACATTGTGTGGAATTATAATAAGTGAGTGCTGTATAATGCTGTTAGGTGTAGGGTATGGCTTTTGCAGTGTGTAAATTGGCACTTTGTAGAACTGCCTATTGCTAGCTTTTAGATGGGGATGCAGATGCAGTGAAGTGCCATGGATGCTGGTAGATAGTCAAAATATAAGTACTGTATGTGAAACCTTCAAAACATGAGTTGCATTTGTATTTCATCCACACATTCAGTAACGTTTTAAAAGTAATGCAAAGTAATCCATTATAAAAGTGCAGTGTAATGTTAAAGCACAGAAACCATAAGTGCCATTATCATTTAGCCTTGGCAGGGTTAACACCAAAATCAAAATCCCACAAAGTTAAAAATGACGCTTAAACCTTAATTGTTAACCCTTTAAATGAATTAATACTTTGACATCAAAACTTCTAAAGTTTGGATACTGCCATTAGCCTCTGTACCAATGTCTTCCACTGTCTTGGATTTGAGTTCACTTGCTTGAGAGTACCAAAGTTGCACCATTTTTTTCTTGTCCACTTTTACCTTCACCTGTATAGGGTTACTTTTCCTACTCGACCCCTTGGGTTCAGAGGTTTATGCTTTTCTAACTTAGATTTTAACTCAAATTGTAATCAATAGTGGTATAAGTAACTGAATATAAGGCTTTTATACTGTTGGACTAGTGTAGTACTGCAGATATGCAATTTACTAATATTGATTATCCTTTTCAGAATATTCTGGTGAACAAGACACAATTATCAACTGATGAAACTGAAGTAGGGAAAACTATGATGATTTATCTAAGAAATGCATGTGACAGATACTTGGGAAGGAAAAGACCAAAAAGACTTGCGCAGTCAGCAAAGTTCAAGATGAGAATCCCAATTCATCTCAACCTAATTCTGGTGGGGATCCTGAAGGAATATGATATAGAGCACTTTTGCTGACTGTTGTCAAGGAAATTATAAATATTCATGTAATTTGTTTATCACTCAAATTTATCTTATTATTGTCAGTCTTTTGATTAGATTTTTATATTTAAATAAATAATTTTTATTATGTTTAAATGAATAATTTTATGTAGAGACGTATCATTCTTTTCTGTCTAATGTTTGTTGTGACTTCATGCAAGATGCTACATCCATTTATCTCTTACATACAGTGCTGTACTTAATGAATGGCAATTTGTGTTCCTGCATTACTTTTTTTTTTTTTTTAATTAAATGGATGTACCATCTTGCACAAAGTCACAACAAACATTAGACAGTAATCCATGAATATTTATAATTTCCTTGACTATATCATCAGCTAGCTTTTGTAAAATATTGTATATAGAAATCAGATATATTACAACAATTAGGAGTTTATGTAGTATAGAGAATGCAGTGGGTGTTTCATGTATATATATGGTACTAGTTACTGCAACTGTTTGTTAACCATTTTTGCCTTCTAATAAAAAATTTAATTGTGACTATGTATTTTGATGTTAAACACCAGTATAATGGAATCCCATTTTTTTATGTGTTAACGCATTTATTGAAATTATTGTTTACATGACAGCCACAATACTTTATCACAGAACAGTTTTTAAAAGAGTATTGATTTGTTTCTATTGACTGATATATGTTTGCATAAAAGTGTTTAAATTATTTTCAAAAATAATTTTGTCAATACCTAAATACTTGCCACATCACCCTATACTACTTTATCAAAATAAATTTAGATGAATATTGCAACATACAGATACATAAGGGTATACATTTTGTCCGAAGACTATGAAAGAAATGTTTTATATCTATGTACTCACCCTGTTGTAGCTAAAGTTTGAAAATAAACTATACAATGTTTTATGCATGTAACTATAGTGCTGATAAAAAGTAAAGTAAGGAGATCGAGCTTCTAACATTTCTTCCAGTGGGGTTCGATCACATGTCTAAGACCACTGAACAAAACTGCCAAAGGATTCAGTTTTTTCATTGTATAGTTTATTTTCAAACTTTAGATACAGCAGAGTGATGTACATAGATATCACATTTAATTCTTTCATATCATGCATTGGAATTATCTGGCAATCCATAATGAAACATAAATTGGATACTGGTAATCGTACCAGTATCTGCCCAAAATAGGAAAGTTGGTAGTCCAGAGTTGTTTCACTACTGGTCCAACACACGCATTGGCGTGATTATGGATTGCATGTATTGTCCCAACATTCTTACAACACAGTTCCATTAAGGCCCGTGTGCAAACGGATAATGGATATGAATTGGACCGATGCTACTGATCATTTGTACCAATGCCCGAAAGTCTGGATCTCCGGCAATGGGTCAATGTATGACCAATACTTGTGTGTTTGCTGGGTTGATTTCAAATCAACTTCGTGAGTATAAACAATAATTCAGCTGATATCACTGAAGTGGGGGGGCGAATGCCCAAGGTTTGGTGGTGGGGCTGGGCCAGGGTATATATGTAGCTAGTATAGTGTGCAGTCTATATATATCCTTCCAAACATAATCAGGATTTGGGTGAACGAATGGCCGAAGATATCTCACATACCCCTTGAGGCTGGAGCCTCCAGGAACGACCTGGAGTCAATTGGGTTTACCTGGATCCAACTGGATTCCTGGAAGGTCAAATTGGGTTACCCTTTTGACAATTAACCATCTGGTATTCTTGATCTTGTTTTGTACCTGAGACCTTTCTCTCCAATTGTACTTCATTAGGTCCTTGACAATGTCTGAGTCAAGACGAAAGCGCTTGGATTTCTGACTATCATTTTCCTGTGGGATTTGCTTATATATATATATATATATATATATATATATATATATATATATATATATATATATATATATATATATATATATATATATATATATATATGTATATATATTTCATTTATATGCAGAGAAACTTTATATTTTACTAATATTTCTTATCATAACGTCATTTTTTTGAGGAAATCGTAAAAAAATTACAAAAATATATATAGAGAGGGTAAAACTTACATCTGGCAGCAGCCATCTCTGATGGCAACAGGGGAGAAACTCTGAATGTATGGATATGACTAGAAAGTTTTACAAGTCAATCGATTATCAGGTGTGGAATTGTTTTAAAATTTTAGTTTATAAACTTTGATAAGCATTTTTTTAGGCAACAAACTTAAATTTAATGCCTAGCGTTCCCGCAAAACAGTGGACCAGACAATAATAATCTTAAGCCATGAGTCAGACAGGAATCGGAGGATTGAGACGTCGTCGCTTATGCTTGTACCTACCAATTATCTTAAAAAACACGTGACATTTCCTTTCTTATCTGCTTTATGCTCTATTTCTAACCTTTCAATCACTTCCAGTAAATAAGATACTTCATTTCTACCTCGGATTTACTTCCTACCTGATGTTCACACCCTGTTTTCTATGAGATTTAGAGGGTCATATTTTAATTTTCCTTCAGCTTTTACCAATCGTCGCCATGACATATTTATCATATAAATAGAAATAAGTCGAAAGGTTTTTGCTTCCAGAACTTGGCTTTAGGAGGAAGGCAGCAGTCGCTTGAGAGACTTGATTAAATAACTAATACTTTCCCCAAAATAAGTAACTATAACACTTATACACGGAGATATTAACACGTTTTCAAAGCATATAATGAATCTTCATAAGCTCATTATATATCTGATGATTCGTCGAGAGATCTCGTATCAACAAAGGCAGAACTGAGGAGCTGCTGTATTAGATCACAATTGGAGAATAATACAACACAGTACAACCACAATACAACGCCCTAGGGAGCAAATGAATACTGAATCGAATAATACATCAGTGGTATATACATAAGTACAGGAATTGCGCTTTACCAAGACCACCGAGATAGAAGGCCTCTTCGATGTGACATCATGACGTCATCGTCATGACGTTGACCCTGGTGGTCCGACTCTCCGACGCGAGTGACTGGCAACTCACTTCCGACTCTCAATCTTCCTTCCCTTACGTCACTTGGACACAAGGTGTTTTCGTGGTTCCATTGTTTTATTTATGAACTAGAACATAAAACTTATATGGCATCATGAAGCAGCAAGCCATGGGTACATCTAGTGTCCTTTTTTGGACGAACTTACTGTGGTAAGCAGATAAACTCGGCAATAAGTTCACTGCAACAGGTATTACCTATTTGAGTTTTCTCTCTGGATGACTTTCTACTGCAATATAAATACAGTCTGCATTCTAGGTAGGAGTTGTGAGCAACAAGGTCAGGTACAATATAAAGAAAGACTGGTTTAGCCTACATTGAATTGTAATAGGAATTCATGTCAACCAATGCTTAACAGAGTCGAATAGGTATAGGCTAGTCTAAGTTAAAGAACTCCCAGTGTAGCCTAGCTAGTGGTGGGGAAATAGGCAAGTTTCCATTGACAGAAGTCAAAGGCATGGGACAAACCTTTTGGGCCTAGATGGGTTAGGGTTAAAATAAGTAGACTGGCATAGTATTCCAAGGGTTACAGTTTTAAAACAGGAGCCTACATTAGAAATTTCACTAACCTAACCTAACCTAACCTCATTACATTACTAGGTTTCAGTGCTCATATATACACATAAAAATATTAAAAAACCATCTTTCTTCTTCCACAGGTAAAACTTCAGTACAGATTAATGAAATAACATACTTATGCCACAGTGCCCTACCTACAGTTAAGCCTAACTGTACAGCACATGCATTTTTCATGTCACTGAAGTACGTTATTTAGGAGATCTCAAGGTTCCTACAGAGGTTCATGATACAAATGTCATTAAGCAGATATTCAGTAACTCCAGAGAGCTGATACTGCTGAATGTAAATTGCATTGCTGTTATAAAACTAGTTATTTCATTTTCGGCAATAATTTTAGCTCTAGTTAATGACTGAATAAATTTGATTATTCATCAGAGCTAGTAACATTGTGTTTTTGTTATACCTATAGTTGTTCCCCTCAAAGTTACTGTACCATCATTAGAGTGTTTTTTCAAGCAGGTCTACCCAGCATCATAACGACTAAAATTTTCTTATGTATCTTGAGAGTAGATGTAAATCATTACTACCCAATGACAAAATAGTGATACTGATGGTGGATGAAACTCACGTACATAATACCACATTTTCATTATAAAGGCAAAAATATTGTTGGTTCAGCCTTTGGCTATAGTGAAGCTGCAACAGGTGCATTTTACTTTATGTTGAACAGGTAAAGTTAAGTTGCACAAATTCCCAATTAAAGCATAAAAGCTGATGTTCGCACTGCACAATGAAGAAGGTAATTATAGGCTTTGAAAAAATAATTTTTTACAGTATTTTGCATTGTAACATCATAATGCTATCATTGGGAAAGCAATGTCCTATTTTCCCAGCATTCCACAGCTGTCTAAAGTGTATCCTCACCCATTTCAGAGTAACAAATGCCCTTTTTCGTGTGTTTCAGTAAAATTGTTCAAATATTTCAGGAATAATTGGCTTGACCAGAAAGTTATAAATAAAACAATGAAGTTACCTCAGTTTGATGTCAATAATTTGGAAAACGAAATTCATTATGCACCGATCAGCCCTTTGAAAAACTTCATGATGTAGATGTTTACTCAATGAACATTCATATAAACAATCATTAAAAGCATCATCTCCCTACACCTTTGAGAAACAAAATGTTCATTTAGTTTTACAAATACCCAATAAATATATCATTCAAGCTTCACTAACTATTGGAAAAAATCCCTCCTTTTTTATTCAGGATGCAAATGTCAAAATTTTACATTTGGTCGACAATCATGAATTTAAACGTTTTAATGTCAAAAGGTAAATAATAGATAAGCTGCCCAATAAGTAATGAAAGTTATAGTACAGAAAAACAGAGAAATTAACAATATGGGTTTCTACTAACGTTTCATTGAGTAATTGTTGTTCAAGAAAATAACTATTGTAGCCAAAGAGAAAGTTTGAAAATTTAAATACCAAATAATGACTATGTAAGAGAGAATTATTTCATTCACATATAGTAGAAAAAACCATGTTTTTTTTTTTTTTTTTTTTTTGTGATGTAAACCTATACACTGCTCTTTATTCTTTGGTAGACTGTATTGTAACTAAACAGATTGTTTTGGCTCAGCATTTTATATTAATCTTATAACTTGTGTTTCGAGTAAGTATTAATTGGTGTACAGTAATTAGTGTAGACGAGAAAATAAGCAAATTAATAACTGGCAGATCAAAAATGATAGATTTTGGCGAGGGTTTGTTTACATTTCTTTCGTCTGGCAGTGTAGTCAGTGCTAGCAGCTCGGACCACCCTTGCTTACGTCACAAAACATCGAACAGGCCTTCTATCTCGGTGGTCTTGGCTTTACTCAGACTTCAGTCTGAGTGAACGAGTGAGAGAGCGTAAAGGACACACACAAACACATATGTCTCTTAGTCACCACCCTTTCCTCTCAACTTTGGTAAAAAGACAAATACGGGAATGGAGTGAAGGCGAACTTAGAAATAGGAGTAAATAAGCAAAAACTTCCCTTTATCCTTTGTGGTTATTGTTCTGGATAGAGAGAGAGAGAGAGAGAGAGAGAGAGAGAGCAGGAACAAGATGATAGGTTTTGTTTGTATGGTGTTTTAAGAAAACCTTCCTTTACCATGCTCAAGGCCAATACAATATTTCCCTATCTACATCTAAACTCTTGGGCCTGCAAACTAGATTTAAAAGATGCTTATTGGCACATTCCATTACATGCAAGTAGCCAGAAATTTCTAACCTTCTCACTAGGTAAAAGGAAGTTCAAATGGACTGTGGTACCCTTTGGACTAAAGACAGCGCCTTATATTTTTTCAAAGATAATGTACACGGTGATCAAGTATATTAGAACTACATATAACATCTTAATATTCAACTATCTTGATGACATTCTTATATTAGCAAAAGATTATTTAAAATGTAAAAATCACATTCAGTTAGTCATTAAGATCTTGTCAGACTTAGGATGGAATATCTTTTAAAAAATCTACAATTGAACCGGCTCAAAGAATTGAATTTTTTAGGAGTGCATTACAATATGATAAGAAAACTATGAATCCCATTCAGAAAAACATAGAGAAGTGTATCAAATTTGCCAAGCTTTCTACAACTCTGTTAAATCTGACCTTCATTCCTATCATATGTTTAATTGGAGCCTTAAATTTCAGTGGCTTCCTATACAAGCTTGGGAAGATTCCATCTTAGATATCTCCACAGATACCACAGTTATTTAATTCAGGTACAAATCATTCCACACCCCTTCAAAAAAATACCTAAAGCCATGGGAACAGAGACAAAGTACAGAGAGGTTAACATTCCAAAACCACAAATAGATGCAGAACTTTTCACAGATGCTTCCAACCAGGGTTGGGGAGGAGCATTAGTAGTAGCGGGTAACAAAATACTCTCAATAAATGGAACTTGACACATGAAGAATCCTCCCTTCACATCAATGTAAGAGAGTTATGAGCTTGCTTCTATTCTATGGAACACTCACTACAAGGTTATACAACAAAGTAGTCTTAATACATATTGATTCAAAAGGTTACTAATAATTGTTGGCTAAGGAAGCAGGGTAGTATCAGAAACAAGTTAGCTCATGAACTTGTCAGAAAATACTAAGTACCATGAAGGATCACAACATACAGATAAATTCCAGATGGATCAGGGGAGTAAGTAACACCATTGCAGACTCACTTTCCAGAGACCTGGGTTCTATTCACACCAGAACTTGCCTCAGTGACAGTCGATTCTCCTTAATCTGCTCTGACTTCAACTTTCACCCCTCCCCGGAAATAGATCGTTTCTCAAATGGCTTCAAGTAACAAGTGCAAAAAGTTTTGTTCATCTCTTCCAAACCAAAAAGCCATCAGCATTAATGCACTTATCCCTCTTAGCCGAAGCCGAAGCTAAAAACCTCAAAACGTCTCCCCGTATGCCGGGCCCGGTTTGGAGTGAGCGCGGAAGCGGAAAAAATAATTTTTTTCAAAAATTACTGCTCGCGTACTTTTGAAGATTAAGAGTTTTATTTTTGGCTCCTTTTTTTGTCATATCCTGAAGTTTAGAATGCAACCATCAGAAATGAAAATAATATCATTATCATATGTAAATAATGCGATATATGGTAGCGAAAAAAAAATTCATACATAATTGTGTTCAAATCACGCTGTACAGAAAACGGTCAAAGCTAACCAGTTACTTTTATTTGCGTGTATTGTACATAAATTGCAATCATTTGATATATAAACATTGTAAAAACAATAAAAGCAACACCGGAAAAATATTATCACAAAATGATATACGAATTCGTAACACGCGGACGCAAAAAAATATTTTTTTTCAAAAATTCACCGTAAATCACAATATTGTTCCTAGAGACTTCCAATTTGTTTCAAAATTAAGACAAATGATTGAATATTATGATACTGCAAGATTTTTAGATTAAAATTGCAGTTTTTGACCATTTCGGACGAGTTAAAGTTGACCGAATGTCGACATTTTTATATATATTTTTTTTTATATGCACATATTTCGGAAATGAAAACAGCTACAACCCTTTAATTATTTTTTGTTGTATTCTTCATGAATTTGCGCACATTTTGATATATGAAACTCTATAAAACGGCTAATATGAAAAGGAGCAAATATCAGGATAATGCGATCTACGCATTTCGGAGATTTTCGGCAGCGAAGCGGCGCGCGGAGGGAAGAAAGATATTTTTTTCAGAAATTCACCATAAATCACAATATTGTTCTAGAGACTTAAAATTTGTTTCATAATGAAAATAAATAAATGAATATTACTACGCCGTAAGAGATTTAGCTTACAATTACGTTTTTCGACCATTCCAATTGCGTCAAAGTTGACCATACGTAGTATTTTTTCCAATTATCGTAATTTATATGCAGTATTTCAGAAATGAGAAAAAGCTACAACCTTTAATTATTTTTTAGTTGTATTTTTCATGAATTTACGCACATTTTGATATATGAAACTCTATAAAACGGCTAATATGAAAAGGAGCAAATATTAGGATAATGCGATCTACGCATTTCGGAGATTTTCGGCCGCGAAACGGGCGCGCGGAGGGAAGAAAGATATTTTTTTCAGAATTCACCATAAATCACATATTGTTCTAGAGACTTCAAATTTGTTTCAAAATGAAGGTAAATAAATGAAATATTACTAGGCCGTAAGAGATTTAGCTTACAATTAGGTTTTTTGACATTTCGATTGCGTCAAAGTTGACCGTACGTAGTTTTTTTTCCAATTATCGTATTCATATGCAGATATTCAGATATGAGAAAAAGCTACAACCTTTGATTATTTTTTGTTGTATTTTCATGAATATGCGCACATTTTGATATATGAAACTCTATAAAACGGCTAATATGAAAAGGAGCAAATATTAGGATAATGCGATCTACTCATTTCGGAGGCGATTTTCGGCCGCGAAGCGGCGCGCGGAGGGAAGAAAGATATTTTTTTCAGAAATTCACCATAAATCACAATATTGTTCTAGAGACTTCAAATTTGTTTCAAAATGAAGATAAATAAATGAATATTACTAGACCGTAAGAGATTTAGCTTACAATTACGTTTTTCGACCATTTCGATTGCGTCAAATTTGACCGTACGTAGTTTTTTTTCCAATTATCGTAATTTATATGCAGATATCTCAGAAATGAGAAAAGCTAAAACCTTTAATTATTTTTTGTTGTATTTGCCATGGATTTGCGCACATTTTGATATATGAAACTCTATAAAACGGCTAATATGAAAAGGAGAAAATATTAGGATAATGCGATCTACGCATTTCGGAGATTTTCGGCCGCGAAGCGGCGCGCGGAGGGAAGAAAGATATTTTCAGAAATTCACCATAAATCACAATATTGTTCTAGAGACTTCAAATTTGTTTCAAAATTAAGATAAATAAATTAATATTACTAGGTCGTAAGAGATTTAGCTTACAATTACGTTTTTCGACCATTTCCGTTTGCATCAAAGTTGGCCGTACTTAGTTTTTTTTCCAATTATCGTAATTTATATGCAGGTATTTCAGAAATGAGAAAAGCTACAACCTTTAATTATTTTTTGTTGTATTTTTCATGAATTTACGCACATTTTGATATATGAAACTGTATAAAACGGCTAATATGAAAAGGAGCAAATATTAGGATAATGCGATCTACGCCTTTTGGAGATTTTCGGCCGCGAAGCGGCGCGCGGAGGGAAGAAAGATTTTTTTTTCAAAAATTCACCATAAATCACAATACTGTTCTAGAGACTTCAAAATTTGTTTCAAAATGAATATAAATAAATGAATATTTACTAGGCCGTAAGAGATTTAGCTTACAATTGCGTTTTTGACCATTTCGATTGCATCAAAGTTGACCGTACGTAGTTTTTTTTTCCAATTATCGTAATTTATATGCAGATATTTCAGATATGAGAAAAGCTACAACCTTTAATTATTTTTTGTTGTATTCTTCATGAATTTGCGCACATTTTGATATATGAAACTCTATAAAACGGCTAATATGAAAAGGAGCAAATATATGGAGGGTAATACGATCTACGCATTTCGGAGATTTTCTGGCCGCGAAGCGGCGCGCGGAGGGAAGAAAGATATTTTTCTCAAAAATTCACCATAAACACATATTGTTCTAGAGACTTCAAATTTATTTCAAAATGAAGATATATAAATGAAGAGACTAGACTGTTATGTATATTGCTTACCCAAAAATCCAACATAACAATTAAAGATAGATATATATTATATATATACATATATACATATATATATATATATATATATATATATATATATATATATATCATATATATAGATATATATATATATATATATATATATATATATACTATATAGATATATATATATATATATATATATATATATATATATATATATAGATATATATATATATATATATATATATATATATAGATATATATATATATAGATATATATATATATATATATATATATATATATAGAATATATATATATATATATATATTATATATATATATATATATATATATATATATAGATATATATATATATATATATATATATATATATATATATATATATATATATATATATATATATATATATATATATATATATATATATATATGTATGTGTTTCTTTATTTATTACATTTTCCGATTCTGGTACGAATACATAAATAAAAGGAATGCAGGTGACACTTTTCTTTGCATACAATGAAATATCGTATTCATGCATAGATACTGAGATATAAAAACTTGAAAATAAATAAAAAAAAATATAAAACAAATGCAGATACTCACTCCTAATCCTGACTCTTCGTTCTATTCTTGTTTTCTCCCTCCTCCATTGAAGAGTCTTGCATTTTTTTCCTCTCGACATGACGAGGTACAGTGGAGGAGGGAGACGCGCGCCCTTACGGCCGCTGGGATAGGGCGCGGTTCATGCGCCCTCCCTTGACCGCCGCTGAGTCGCACTCCAATAGAAGACCGCACTGTGGTATTTGCGGTCACACTCCCCGAACCTGCATAGAGCTATCTTGCAGGTGCGACAGAAGAACCGGGTGTCTCTCCTTTTGCCATTCATATGGCACACCCGGCACCATTTCTGCCTGCGCCGTTCTAGGAGATCCAGTGTGTGATCCCCTGGCATCAGCCGACACGGAGGTCCACTACCCGACGAGAAGGGGCGCGGGTGGGGCGTCAGCAGGGGGCGGCGGCAGCAGGGGCGACGGCAGCAGGGGCGTCAGCAGCAGGGGCATCGGCAGCAGGGAGGCGGCAGCAGGGGCGTCAGCAGCAGGGGCGTCGGCAGCAGGGCGGCGGCAGAAGGATGACCGAAGTTGGCTCCCCGAAGGTGCTTGCCCTTTCCTCTATGGGTAGATCTACAGCTCGGGCAGGGGGCCAGACATGGAAGGCCACTCATTGGGATTCAAAGTTTGATGAGGGCTTCCCACCCCGGCTGCCTCGAGGAACTGTAAGTGGCTCATCCTCCGTAGATCGGGACCGTAGTACCCACAGTAGAGTACGTAGCATTTTGGAGGGCCAACTGCAGAATGTATTTTCAGGAGCTTTTTGGGTTCATCTCCTGGTTCTCCTGGCGAAGGGATAATATTGGATGAGTTGATCAAAGAGATCAACTCCTCCCATGTGCCTATTGTAGTGCCCAATGACGGTATGGGCGCTCTACACAAACTGCTCATACACAACTCGGCCCTGTCGACGCGTCTTCTTCCGCTGCACGATCTCCTCTTGGACAGGTTCATGGCTCGTCGTAATCATGGGGACGAGTCGGACACCCTTCAGCAGATGACGAAGACAGCTCCCTTCCGCCGCCACTGTGTCTCTCCTCTTGCCAGATGTTGCTGATGGCTAGTGTACCTCTTGAGGGAATTCGGGGGGGGCCCCACGCACCAACCGGAGGGTACCACTGACATGAACACCTGCATCATACAGTTCCTGGGCCAGGGATACCGAGTTATAATAATTATCCATAAACAGGTGGTATCCTGGTTACGGAAACGATCCACAAGCCCGAAAAACAGTTTCACGCATCATGGAGAAGACCCCGGAATACACCGAAAAGTCCACGACGTAGCCAGTGTTGGCCTCGGTAATAAAAAAAAATTTCACGCCATATTTCTTCGGCTTCTTTGGGTTATACACTTTGATGCTTTAGACGTCCTTTGTAAGGCATCATCCCTCATCTAAAGAAAGGTTCTTTCCAGGAATCACGAGAGTTTACAGCGTTCACGAATATATTCCAACACTGGGCACACTAAAATGAGGCGATCAGAGTATTCCGGGGTATGGCCCTTCGGTTGAAGTGTTGAAATATCTGTCCAACGCCAGGAAAGTATCACGGGGCATAATGCCTGGCACATTGGGCGTACTTATAAGAAAATTACGCCTCAATACATCCTGACGTCGGCAGCAGGAATCAATCCAAAAAAAACGTGGAGCCCCAAAAAAATGCGCCATGTCAGGGAGGTTGCAGCCCTCGCCCAGTGATATGATAATGTCGTGCGTAGTTCATCACGGCAATACCTGGCGTAGTCCGCCGTCTCTGCTACCAGGTACTCCAGCAATTCCCGCGTGAAGGAAAAAAAAAAGCTGAACGAAAACCAGAGCAGTCAGGGAACACAGTACGGTGAGCGCAGGATTTGCCGTAAATGGATGCATGGTAGGTGTGTGGGGTCCCTCTGTCCACCCATCGTCGCTCTCGGACGACCATAGGCTAGCACGACTATCCGACCTTCTATCGTGCCACTGCGCGCGCGCGGGCACAAGCGCGGGAACGATTTCCCACACGGAACCCCCCTCACTGGCCCATCTCCCTCACTCAAGCCTTCGCTTTCTGTATCCCCATCATCATCGCCAACAAAACTTGATCCTAAATCATCGTCCTCCCCCTCCTCAGATTCCCCCTCATAAGCACTATAACTACTAAATTCTAGTTCACTTTCGGGATGTGACCCTCGAACGGACATTGGGGGCAAATAATCCTCGTCATCACTATGATCAGGAGTAATGTCCTCGTCAACTGGATGACCAACCGCCATCAAAAATGAGGACTTGCCGAATGCTCTCGATCGAGCTCCGATAAATAATCGTCAATGTCCCTTGCTTGAGCCCTCCCAAATTCCTACGAATGCCCCTAAGGACGGCACGATGCTTCCTTGGGGTTACTAACGGCAAATGAGATACATTCGAAGCACTTTCATCGACACGTGGTCGCACAGAACGGCGTTGAGGAGCGAGGTCAGGTTGGTGCTGGGTCCTCGCCAGCATCCAAGTCCAAACTCTTCTAACACGATCCCTTCCGACGGGTAAAACGCGCCTTTCGCATGTCATACAACGGTCAGACATCTCTATGAACGTTCTGTACCAACACAAATGTTCAAAGTCTCGCACAAGCTCAGTCAAACACGATTGCGGCAAAAGATCGCTGACGGATGATGCTACGATGATGCCTGGCTGGAGCGAGAAGGAGGATTCGCGCATGCGCACTTGGGTCACCGCTTTGAAACAAAATAACACTCGATCCGTGAACTCCCAGCATCCCCAAGGCGCGTGATTCAAAAGTTTTCGGCTGGTAGGCCTATAAGTATTTTTTCCGCGAATTTAAAAAAAAAACTTAAAAAAAAATTTTGAGTCGACGTATGGTACGTCCAATCGGCATACGGGAGACATTTTGACTCGACGTTTAATACGTCCAATCGGCGTCGTAAGAGGGTTATGATCAGCTGGAAGGGATCACACCTCTCTATGCCTTTCCACCAGGATTCTTACTACACAAAGTAGCTTTTAAAATCTATAAGAATGCAATAATAACATGCTTTTCTGTACCATATCGCAGGGACAGAACCATGGATTCCATTAGTGAGGTCATCTCGAAGCAGCACAACTATATACTAGTGAAGATCGAAGACTACCAGATAGTTCTCAAGGATTGTATCTCACCCTCAGCAAAGCTCCAGTCAACTTTGATCGCCTTCAAAATTAAAGGACCAGCTCCCAAATGTCTTTCCTCTCCGAGGTTTTGCTCCACAATTGCTATCAGCTTGAGGGACAGCTCCATGCACAAGTATGAAAACCTATATAAACATTTTTTTAAAATTTTCATTCACAAAGGAGTATGGCAAGCGACAACAAATTCCCCCTGTTAGCAATTATTTATTTTGTTTTTCAATCACCTTATAGACAAGGGGCTGTCTTACAATACGTACCCTGAGAGCTACAGAGCAGCTTTAGGTCCTAGGATATTTCCCAGGTTACTGTCTTGCATAAGACAAATATGTCAAAGCAATGATATCGGGGGTTAATAGAAGAAGCCTAGCAACACTCACCAGTTCCTGGCTGGGATCTAGACAAAGTAATCTCGTTTCTCAACACCACAGATGACTCTACCTTACTACTGACACAGAAAACCTTATTCCTAGTAGCCTTAGCTTGCCCTTTAAGAGCAAATCAATTTAACAATCTCTGCATTTCCAAGAGCACCTTCACCCCAGAACACATTGTCTTACGTAACCACCCTTCTTTCATGGCCAAAAACCAAAAGAACAACTACACCAATAGAGATCAGCTTTTAGAAAGCTTCCTAACAGACCAAAAAATATGTCCAGTCAGACAATTGAACTTCTATTGGAATACACAAACAAATCTGTATGGAAAGAAACATAGACAGGATGACACATATGGCTAGATGAACTCTTCAAGATAATGTCTTTAAAAAAAATGAGACAACTTTTTAGGAAGTGCATTTTCAGAGCCGACCCAAATGCAACTATACAGTCAACTAATTTCCACTCTATAAGGGGTCAAGCTTCATCAAGACTGCTATACAATGGTGTATCTATACAAGAAATCATGTCCAGAATGAATTGGAGAAGCAACTCTGTCTTCAGCTCTTACTATGCTCTCCTCGCTTACAGGGAGCTTTTCGATGTTGTGGTCGCTGGACTTCATCTTCAAGCCCCCTGAAGCATCTGCCTAGATACCACTGGTGAGTCTGGAAGGTTGAGGCCTCCCTCTCCAGAACTGTAAGTTTACTTGTGAACGAAGGTTCTGGAGTGGGAGGTGAGACCTTCCGGACTCAAGGTCTGGGTCACCCTCCAACCCTTCCCCCGTGAGCCGAGGAGACCATGTACCTAGGAGGGAATATTCTAACAAACTTCATAATCCAACAGAGTAGGTTACATATACAAGAATACATACATACAATCACTATTATTCCACAGAAAACAAACTAACTGCAATCTTTCAATATTTATATCAACCGAAACAGCACAAGAAGATTGACCTTACTAGTAAAAAGACAAATTTGCACCTTCACAGTAATTCCTTCATAACTTGAACAGCCTAAGGTAAGCTCAACCACTTCTGTGTTATTTTTTGTTCTATTACAACTTCAAAAATGTGACTACTTTTGCCGAGTCAACCCGCTCGTCTCTGATAGCGCCGCCCAAGGGGGCGTGGTTTAGGGCTCGCGCCGCCTCTTTGGGGGGTTTCAGGTTTGGGGTGTATAAGCTACCACTGGTGAGTCCGGAAGGTCTCACCTCCCACTCCAGAACCTTCGTTCACAGGTAAACTGACAGTTAATTTCCGTCTGTCTGTCGTTTCCTTACTCTCTCTCTCTCTCTCTCTAAATGTTTGGCAATTCTACTAAGTATATTAAGAACGCCCCCCCTCTCTCTCTCACTCTCTTTCAAATCGTATTCCTATCTGTCATTCTTCCTCATTGCGAGAACTTGTGTAACCTCCTAGGGGGAATTAACCCTCACCTCTCCTCCCAGAGAAGTGTTCTGGTGTCATGTTAACCAGGAAACGGGAGGCCCAGTAATAAGGGTCAATTAAGGGAGCCCAAATGATCGTAATGAGGCCAAGGGCGCCTTATGTGATTGATAATTAGTCCTAAGGGGCGGCCCCAGAGTACTTGGTCTAATTGAGGGTAAATAGCTGCTTCTTCTTCTTCTTCTTCGTCTTTGAGTGATCACAGATCTCTCTCTCTCTCTCACACACAAACACACTCGTTCTCCTTCACTCTCTCTCTAAATAACCATACACTTAACATCCTTGGATTAAAACTCCACTGATAATATAAACTGAAACTGAACTTTCTGTTCAGGCTATAATGGCTATAACTTTCACTCACTTTTTAGTCTCCAGTTTTGGTTCATTTGCTCAGATGGAAAAGGGAAAATCAACGCTTAGAGAGAGAGAGAGAGAGAGAGAGAGAGAGAGAGAGAGAGAGAGAGAGAGAGAGAGAGAGGGATTGTTCTTAGTGAAACGCACAATAAAAAAAAAAGTGAGGTTTTATACATAACTTTTGCGGTCCAACATTCACAGCACTTAGCACGAATAAAATGCAAAAAAACTTATAATAAACAGTTGATTGAAGATATTTATTCATAAAAAAAAAAATCGATAGATATTCCGTCTATTTACAAAAGGGATTTGATCTCCTCCAGAGGAGAAGCTTTTAATGGGACATATATACTACCCCTTGTCTCCTGAAGCAATGAAAACAGTAATATTCTGAAATCGATGCCATTTGCATAAACGGAGCTGGAAAAAGGACTCTTTTGGAGATATTTATTATGAATTGGAGATATTTATATGAATAGGATTCATGCATCTTCCTGTTCCAAAAATCGGGAGATGAATATCCTACAGAATGGAAACAAAGACGAAAAATGATTAACATTTTCAAGGAATTGTTGGTTAAAAATGGACGAAGGGGAAAAAAACACTTTGTACTTCAAAAAAAAATCATAAACTCCGGCAGTCCTTCCCCCACCCCCCCCCCGAAAAAAAAACAAGTACCCAGGAAGCCCAACAGCTGAAACAATGACTTATTGTCTTAAAAAACAAAAAAATAAATGATATGACTTGTCTCATACATAAATGATTTACATAAATAATTGGACATTGCATCGTAAGAGATTTGCATAATTTTAGTGTCGGACAAATAGTCGTACGTGAACATGATCTCTGCAGGGAATATGCAAATTCATTGCAGTTCGGTATATATATGTTCATTCATATACACAAAAACCTTATATTTTACTAACATTTCCTATCATAACGTCAGTCGTTTGTTGAAATCGTTAAAAAAAAAAAAAAAAAAAAAAATAAAAAAAAAAAAAAAAAAAAACAAAAAAAAAAAAAAAAGAGAGAGAAAACACTTACGTTCTTGGCAGCAGCCAACTCCGATAGCAATAGGGAATACGCTGTCCGAATGCGTTGACATGACTAGAAGGTTTTAGAAGTAAATCGATTATTAGGTGTTAAACTGTTTTAAAATTCTAGTTTATAAACTTTTATAAACATTTTCCTATGCAATAAACTTAAATTTAATGCATAACTTTCCCGCAAAATCAGTGGACCAGACAATATTAATCTTAAGCCATAAGTCAGACAGGAATCATCATCTACCCAGTATTTCGAAGAACACGCAACATTTTCTTTCTTATCTGCTTTATGCTCTATTTTTAACTTCTCATTCACTTTTAGTAAATAAGATACTTCATTAGTATCCTAGATTTACTTCATACCTGACGTTCACACCCCGTTTTCTATAAGATTTAGGGGGTCATACATTAATTTTTCCTCAGCTTTCACCAATCGTCGCCATGACATATATAAATAAAAATAAGTCGAAAGGTTTTTGCTTCTAGATCTTGGCTTTAGGAGGAAGGCAGCAGTCGCTTGAGAGACTTGATTAAGTAACTAGTACTTCCCCAAAATAAGTAACTATAACACTTATACGCTGAGATATTAACACGTTTTCAAAGCAAATAATGAATGGAATCTAGCATTTGTATCGCATAAATGGTTCAAAATAGCCATGAACTAGAAATTATCGTAAATCTCTTCACAGTATTTGACGGATTTGCCATCCCTATGGGGCATGGGGATGGGGGGTTTTGGTGAAACACATGGACTGGCCAGGTTGCCAGCTTACCCGATGGCAGTGGGCCCCTTACACATAAGACCATGGAAAATTTCTTTACTGAACAAATTCCTTTCTAAATGTAAGATTATATATGAAGATTTATGTTACCCGGACTCTATAAAGTTTAAAACAATTGGTGAGAAAGGTCTTGAAGATGAAGCCATTGGCGGATCTAGAAATCTTTCATGGGGGCCAATTAAGATTTATATTTATATAATATTATATAGTATATCTATATATCATAATATATATATATATCTATATATATACTATATATATATATATATATGTAAGGCCTAGGGTTTTTGATTATAATGCATTGTCCATGTGTTCTCAGTGACCTATGGAATGTGGAGAAACAGTGCAGAGGTGACGACCCAGAGTAGCTTGACAATGAGTTTTCTGGGGGGATGGCGTGAGATAAAAATGCTTAGTTCAAACAAGTCAATGCACGACAGTTTATGAACTCTTCTCAAAGTGCCTTTGTGAAACTGGATGCAACTATGTTGCGAGGCGCTAACGAACTGTGTGTTCGTATGTGCGTGTGTGCCTCTTCCCTTTAAGAGTGTCATACCCAAGCCTATGGGAGGATTTGAGAGGGCTTCAAGTCACAGGCAAAGATGCCGTGGCGTTCGCCGGGGGAGTTTTTTTGTGACGTAGTGTTTAGTGTCCGGTTGTTTGGGTAAGTGTTGAAGTGCTTTAGCCAAAGAGTGGCTTATTATCTGTTTGACATTTTTGTGATGATATCCAATATTTAAACCTCTGTCTGTCAATCTTGTTGTGTGTACTTACCGGGATGTGTTCTGTATCTTTGAAACAGACGGATCTGGAATGCCGGGGGACAAAGAATTCCACCCAGAGGGGTGTAGACTTTTTGGTGACCAGACATGTTACATTTACTGGGGTTTTTTGAGTTATTCTGTAGACTGGATTACTTGATTGATTGATTGATTTATTCGTTGCTAATAAACGTTAATGTTATGATGCAACTCTCTCATTTTCATTACCTGTTAGAATGGAGAGAAAGAGATTGCGGTGCTAAAGAGAGAGAGAGAGAGAGAGAGAGAGAGAGAGAGAGAGATGATTGCCAAGAGAGAGAGAGAGAGAGAAAGGCTGTGAGTAATGCGGTGTGTTGGTTTGCCTTTGCCGCTGTGTGTCACGCTTACCTTATGAATAATGGGGGGGAATCCCCCCCCATTAACATATAATATATATATATATATATATATATATATATAGATATATATATATATATATATATATATATATTATATATAATATATATATATATAGATTATATATATATATATATATATATATAAATAGATAGATATATAGTAGATAGATAGATAGATAAATAGATAGATAGATATATAGATAAATAGATATACAGATATAAAAGTTGTACAGTCTATATATATCAATATTTATATTATGTATGCTCACGCACATATATGTACACACAGTAGTAGTAGTTGTGGCTGTGTTGTTGAATAATCATTGACTAAGCAAATGTTTGATAATAATAACGATTTACTGAAAGAAAACAATTCTCTATTATTCATATCGGCGGGAGGGGGGGGGGGGGGGGGTGGGGGGGGGGGGGGGGGGGGGGGGGGGGGGTGGGGGGGGGGGGGGAGGGGCACGTGACCATCCTCCCCCACATTAAATCTGCCACTGGACAAAGCATTGAGAGGAATTATCAAGTTGTTCACAAATCATCAAAGATCGAGTGAATTGGAACAGTTTTCGTTTGCTTCAAACTTAGATGTTTCAAAGATATTATTTAATATTGGTGAAAACGTGGTCAGCAGTTGCACCAAATGTAAAATATGCACTACTTGACCATCTTGTATACTGGAAATTCTAGCTTCCAGCAGACTTCATGACCAAACAAAAGATAACCAACCTTTATGAACTGTATAAAATGATTGGCACAATCTGTTACCCAACTACAGTGCGATGTGGCATTTTCAACTGATTATAAAGATAAGATTGAGAAATTAGATGGCAGAGGAAAACTTGGAATCTTACATGTTACTATCAATTGAAAAGGAAATGATAGATGAACTGGACACTAAAGTAATTATTAACAGATATGCACAATCCTCCGGTGAATTAGATTTTTGAAGTTTTTAGCTGTCTATATGCAACTTGTGCAGTGCTTTAAGTATACTTAGATATATCGAAATATCATTTCAAAATTCTAAATAAATTGGTATGTGTATGTTATACTTCTGTATTGAAAGTATACTTTTATTTGTGCATTTCACAAGGGTCTCGTGAAAAATGTGAAAGTAAGTAATCAGAACCATATAAATCTAGCCTTTAGATGGGCTAGACTAAATAGGGGGAGTTAATGAAATCTGACATATGCTTAGTAATGATTGCTATATATGCTCAAGTCATTTGAAAGAAAACTTCTTTGTTAGTAGAAGACTTATATAGAATTCAGGCTATATGTAGCTTCTTAATATTTCATTGAAGATATTTTATTGGATTACATTTCCAGTTAGCAAACATCTCAGAATAGCACTACTCCGCATGTCATTAAACTGATTAGAAATTCAGCTAAGCAATTGTGTATCTATATTTTGCTATTACTTTACACTATCAATCATATATTTAGGAGATTTACACTTCTTATTGAAAAATAAACGTTCCAATAACTTGTCTTCTGTTTTTCCACTTATGCATTTTCAAATATTCCATGCATTTGCAATGTAAACTCTATTATAGTATTTTGGCTGAGGGTTGGAGTGGGCCCTCTTTTGCCACCTGGCAACCACAATTTTTAGACCCAGTCCGCCACTGGTATGGAGCCAATTTCACTTTAATGGATAGGGGACATGAGGCTATTGCTTGCAGTCGATAGAGAGTGCCCATTGCTCTGCCCCTCTTACCTGGCTCTCATTTGCCACCATTTAAACCTGGATCATTTTTATTCTATACCATTCTTCGATTTAAGGTCCTGTTCTTCGTTCTTTAATTAATCTACCTCTAGTTAACTTCCGTTCGATTAACCAGACAATATTGGTAACATCAACTATCGACATCCCAAGATAATCTCAATATACACCTATACCTTATTCACGTTTCATGACCAAGATATGCACCTAGTTCATTCATAATATGATTTTGATAACACTCGTCGAAAACTTCACATTCAAAAATGAAATTCACACCTTTGTCAAAGTAGACAGCAAGAAGAGGGGAGAGGAAACCGCCTATAACCGGTCCAGGCTCAAAAGAGTAGCCACGCCAAAGACCACCAGCTATAATAGCAGGTCAGTGACAGACTGACAGGGACGAGGTAACGGGACGAGTAACAAATCTAATGATACGGAGCAGCAGACTTCTGTCACCTTCATGAATTTGAAATATTATTATTGGAAGTTAACCAGTGTTGCCAACTGTAGGGTAATTGCCCTACGCGTAGGGTAATATGGGCAAAATCTTAGATAGCAGGGCAATATTTTCGGGTGTAGGGTAATTATAACAAGTGTTGTTGACCGAAGACAAGAGGTAGCGGCTATGGCTGCTCTCCGCATGATGAGAAGGGGAGAAAGAACCTGAAAGATGGCTGTTGACAGTTATTCAGGCTGATAGTTTGCAAACGATGCTACAAACAAAAATAATATTGATACTGAAAGCACAATGACTCTGAGCACTAAAAATCAAGAGGTCTTTGTGGGAAGCGGCTGAAATTCGACAAATTTTAAACAATGGTAGTGTCAGTATGGGACACTATTTGTTTGTGTCTGCAAACAGCAATATTGTATATGGTAGGGCGTTGTCTAAACTAGATACTTCAATAATGAGGTTATGTTTGGGATATAAATATTTATGGGAATACATTGAGTATGAAAACTCTAAATGTAAATTAAGCAGTGAATTATGGAAACATACTTTACAACATTATATTATGGAATGTAATAAATTATCAGTTTCGTAACCTCAGAATAGATGATGCAACAAATCAAGTATGTTATTTTCTGAAAAATAACGTTTGTTCCAAAATTGTAAAGAAATTTCCTAATTTATTTTGGAATAAATAATTGTGAGCCATTTGCCTGTCCTTTAGTAGGATTTTGTATAACTTGATTTTTTGTTCCTTTTCTTTACATTTTTCTTTTTATATAACATTCACTTTTGTTATATTTGCTTTGTATGGCTTTTGCCTATTGTAAATTTGCTTTAGTATATCAACATTTGATTTGTATAAAATTTGCATTATAGCTTGGCATTTGTTTTTGTATAAATTGGGTTAAAATTCTTCTCATGTAAAATATTTGCCTTTCATTACTGTTTTTTTATATTTATTTACGTATTTATTATTATTTCTCCCTGGAATCTTTTCAATTTTGTAGGTGAGTTAAGTATACCTTAGTTTTACCAGACCACTGAGCTGATTAACAGCTCTCCTAGGGCTGGCCCGAAGGATTAGATATTTTTACGTAGCTAGAAACCAATTAGTTACCTAGCAACGGGACCTACAGCTTATGTGGGATCCGAACCACTTGTATTGAGAATGAATTTCTATCACCATAAATAAATTCCTCTGGTTCCACGTTGGCCGAGCCGAGAATCGAACTTCGGACCACCGGACTGGTAGCCAGCCAACAAGGGACAATGTATATCAATAAACTTTTTGAATTTGAATTGTAACAAGGTATGTTAGGATCCATATGTTTATTAGACATTCCATGATATTGTATGTAAACATAATCTAATAGTTTATTTTATTATCAATAGCTGCAGAATGTGGGTGATTTCTTCTCGTCCTGTAGAGGCCGTAGGGTTGCACCACTGATGTTGACTGCTGGTTGGCAAGAGAACTCTGTAGCCTGTGTTCCAAGAGTTACTTCAATTCCCTTTCAAAATTTGTTTTTTTTTTCTTGTAACTTTTAATACTTAACAAATTCTTAATATCTTCATTTTCCTGTTAATTCTTTGATTTCTTTAAATTTACCATTCCTGATTTCATTCTTGTCAACTCCCGGATTTCATGACATGACAATATCCTTGAAAGTGAAAATATTTTAAGTATATCGGGCCAAATTGACCATTCAAATATAGTACAGCATTTTTCATATTTGGATATTCATAAATGTGACTGTGTCCGGTCAGCACCAGGCAAAATAAGGTTGCCCGAATAAAAATGAAATAAGTCTCTATGAGAAGAGCCACAAATGAATCAGATCTAGACCTTAATATCACAATATAATCAGAATTGGTTTTTTTTTTCATTTCAGTGTAATTTTATTTCTTCTCAGCAAAAGCATTTAAGGATTTTCTCCTTTATTTGTATCTTTCGTCGTCATAATGGATCTGCGAGAGAGAGAGAGAGAGAGAGAGAGAGAGAGAGAGAGTATACTCCGTTTTCTATGCGTCAATTTCAGTGCTTTATGTTCAAGTTGAAGGGATGACTTCACCTTCCCTCTCTCTCTCTCTCTCTCTCTCTCCTCTCTTCTCTCCAGACACTGAAAGCACAACGCAAAAAAAATCATGGATAAACTGCAAACGACGCCCACAAACCAATAACATAAAGAAATTGTTTAAAATAAATTGCTAAAACCTGCGCATAGGCCTATTCACAGTTTGTACACTCTCTCTCCCATCCCTCCCCTCCTCTCTCTCTCTCTCTCTCTCTCTCTCTCTCTCTCTCTCTCTCTCTCTCTCTCTCTCTCTCCAAACGTGCAATTTTATAACCAGTTACACATCACTTCTCTTAGTTTAATGGAGCACACAGCGCTCATTAGGGAGAGCAGAACTGACCTTTGATACTCCAGGAAAAATAAAGGTCACCTTTTCTACTTCAGTTGCACAATAATAATTATCTAATATTTCCTGATTTATTTTTACCACCAAAAGGGGAAAAAATTATAATGGTTTGCAAATATGAACCAATTGATTGACAGATTTTTTTTGTGAGATGAAATGTTTTTAATTATTATTTATTTTTTTATTTATTATTTATTTTAAACAGTTCTGTATTTGAACTTTCTACCAATGTATACAGGAGGTTGTTGCTAAAGCCCTTGGGGGACGTGAGCGGCAGTGGGTCCCAATGAGGCTGCAAATTGGAAAATAATAATAATAATAATAATAATAATAATAATAATAATAATAATAATAATAAGTATACCAACTGGCAAGATAGATTTTTAAATATTTACTGGAGAAAGTACAGTACAAGTTGTTATTCGTGAGAGAGAGAGAGAGAGAGAGAGAGAGAGAGAGAGAGAGAGAGGATACCAAACTGCAAATTCAATGCTGAAGAGTTCAGTATACAAAGAGAAAATCAGGTACAGTGTTTATACTTTATACTCTTGAGATACAGTTGACATTGAGAGAGAGAGAGAGAGAGAGAGAGAGAGTGTGTGTGTGGTTCGTCGCATTGGAATATTGACACAGTTTATCTTGTCAGCAATTTCTGGAGGCAATACGTCAACATGACCCTGCATAAAATTACGTATGATAATTCTCTCTCTCTCTCCTCTCTCTCTCTCTCTCTCTCTCTCTCTCTCTCTCTCTACAAGACCCAGCTGCATTCATATTCCCTTATATCTCTTCTCCTTCTATGCATCCCCTATCTTTCAGTCTTTGGACATTTTGGGGGTACATTCTGTCTCTCTCTCGCTCTCATTTACATCTGTTTTCACTTTCATTAACACCATCCCCCACCAGCTTTCACTGACTGAAGAAATATTTTTGGACAGTGGTTCCTTGCATCGGTTGGGAAACTTATACAAGAGGCACTATTCGTTCTCTCTCTCTCTCTATCTCTCTCTCTCCTCATACTTTGTGCAATTCTGAACCCTTCTCAGAGACGTTGATCCAGGATTTAATTTTTTCAGAATCAAAAGCTTCGTAAAATTTGAACAAATTCAGAATCTGTCAGTATAATCTTATCATTGTCAACAAATTGGGTCAACATGACCCTATCAATAATTTTGTTTCAACTCGCTGTTTTTACGAGCGATATGGAAATTAACAGAACAAACACTACCGATGGGATATAGTAGGCAAATACAGCAGCTACCTTTTTCCTAAAATGTTTTTTTCCCAAAAAAGTAAAACATTTTGCAAATAATTCCATCTGCAACAAATATCGCAGTTATTAACATCAAAGGCAAAAAGGGAAAAAGCTGATATTCCAAACTAATATATTATATATATATTATATATTCTGTTACACTGATTATGTAATGGAATTCATTTATGCAGCGGATATCGTTTTTAATATTACAACCTCGTAATGAAATGGATATTGGGTGGCTGATCAGTGGCGAACTGGAATTCTGTAATCCAATGGTCGCTTTTGTGTTTTGGAACTGAATGGGCGAATATATTTACGATACCGGATATTCGGAGCAGCCTTGTCTGCGGTTCATATTCACTTCCATTTTGTAGTTTTGCTCTGTTTTGAGTCTTTATTTTTGTATTAAACAAATCTATCTCGTCAGGCGTCGAGCTACAAATGATTTGTAGCTGACGTGAAAAATAGTCATACAATATTCATCGATTTAAAATTTTGAATGAATGGAATATCCTATGCATTTCATGGCATTGATTGGACGAATCTATTACGTTCAAATGTCGAGCTACAAAAGCCGTTTATGTAGCTGACATCAAAAGAAATCAAGAGCAGTGAAATATTCTCTCCAAGTCAAGGTTTCCAAAACGCCTCCAGCGTTTCTCTTTACAAGACCAAATAGAACTGACTGACCTCCTTCTATAAGAATTGGCTACAAAGCCAAAAGGAACTCGCACCCTCCCCGATGAGCGAATTTGCATTTAATGCCGAAGTTCTGACTGGAATGACGTCTTCCAGACTTTATGGAAAGATAGCCGATGGAAAGATTCCAGAATGCGGAAAAGCCAAAGGTCCAAAGGTCTTTTTCTGCAATGATGCAGATGCAGAGGCAGTTTCCAGGGAATTGGGATATGGAAGACTATAGTTCCAGGAATTGGAAGAAGGAAAAAGCTACAGTTTCCAGGAATTGGGGGTATGGAAGACTAAAGTTCCAGGGAGCTGGAATTGGAAAGATACAACTTCCAGGAAAAATGGAATATGGAAAACGTCACCTCCCAGGAAACTTGAATATAAAAAACTACAGTTTCCAGGAAACTGAAATATCCTGGAAAACTGCAGTTGCCAGAAAACTGGAATATGGAAAAATACAGTTTCCAGAAAATTGGAATATGGAAAACTAGTTTCCAAGAGACTGGAATATCCTGGAAAGCTAGTTTCCAAAAAATGGAATATGGAAAACTGCAGTTTCCAGAATATTGGAATATGTTGGAAAGCTAGTTTCCAGAAAATTGCAATATCCTGGAAAACCTAGTTTCCCACAAAACTGGAATTATTGGAAAACTAACAAGTTTCCAGAAAACCTGGAATATGGAAAACTAGTTTCCAGAATTGTAATATCCTTGAAAAACTAAAGTTTCCAGAAGACTGGAACATCCTGAAAAGTTAGTTTTAAGAAAAGTAGTTTCAAGAAAATTGGAATATCCTTGAAAGCTAGTTTCCAGGAAACTGGATCACCCTGGAACGCTAGAGTTTCCATAAAACTGGAATATCTTGAAACCTACATTGTCTAAAACACTGGAATATGAAAGACTATAGGTTCCAGAAAACTTGAATTGCCATATTATTATTCTACTCCTGCAAAAGAATTTCGACGGATATCGTGAGTGAGAGGGGTGAGTGAGTGAGTGGGTGAGAACGTTAAAGACACATGCACGGAAAAAAACACACAATTGAAAGACTAACATCATCACAAAAATAACTGTCAGGTTCAAAATAAATTCTTGTTTTTTTTTTTTGTAACGATGCCCATTAATTATGATTAAATGCTCAGATGTGCCTCCCTACGTGCCTCCTCACGAGCCCTTAGCTCTCCTGGACTAGCAGCTGAAGACGGACAGGACAGTGGTTGGCGTAACGCCTCCTACGTGCGGGGACAGCGACGACCATGTCTTCCGCCCAAATCCTCAGGCGGGAAACAGGAGTACAGTGGGGCGTCGCAATGGACGATAACCTGCGATATCACAGCCGTGATCAAACTCCACAATGCACTTACGCCGTAGATGGCTCAGCACATCTACGCAAAACCACTTCCAAGGGAGGTCCGTCGGAGTATTCCTCCAAAAAGGCGTAAGATAAATCTCCAGAAGGCTGCCGACAAAAGAGCGTACGTCCAGAAGCTTATGCAGGCCCAAACTATTTTTGGCCGGCCTCCACTCACAGCACTACAGTTTCCATTCCAACTCGAAAACAAAATAAAAACAATTGTTAACAGATAGAGGTAATTCACAACGAGAGGAGGTATCACTGAGCAAAACACTGAACGTTACGTTAACATAAAAAAAAATACAGCTCTGAACTAAATATAAGAGAACACTTAAAACTAAGTACAAGGCTGATCTAAGAAAATAAACAATCAATAAATTACGTTAATTTGAAACTTCCTCCCTCAAAAAAAAAAATTACTTCAAATAGAATTACATTTTTTTAGTACCACAATCAATTACATACAGAAGATAACCATATCAGACAACTTAATCTAAAACATCCTGCAAAGGGAAAAGAGGAGAACTTAATCTAAATATCCTGCAAGGGAAAACAATAAGGTGAAGCAAACTCGGAACATAATGAAACAGACTTAAGACAAAGCCCGAATCCATACACCATTTAAAAACATGATCAAATTGAACCTACTTAAATATAATTTTCAATACAACCCTGAAGGAGAAATGAGAAGGGCGAGGTGAGTAGAGGAATGACGAGACTCACATCCTAGAAAGGGCGTCAGGAATACAGTTATCAACACCCTTAACATGCTTAATACTTAAAGGAAACTCCTGTAGCTGAAGAGCCCAACGCAAAATCCTCTGGTTTGAACCTTTCATTCTTTCGATGAACACCAAAGGGTTATGGTCCGTCCAAATTTCTACGGGAAAGGAAAAATTAGTAACATATGGTTTGAAATGAACCAAGGTACGAATTAAAGCTAGTGCCTCCTTCTCGATGGTAGAATACCTTCTCTCAGCATCCAGCAACTTACGACTAAAGTATGATACTGGACGCACTTCACCATCTTCATGTCTTTGAAAAAGTACTCCACCTATACCAACATCACTGGCATCTACAGCCACAATAAACGGTTTCTGAAAGTCAGGAGACATTAGAATGGGATTAGACATCAATACAGTTTTGAGTTTAAAAAAAATATTCCTCACACTAGAAGACCATACAAACTTTTGTCCCTTTTGCAATAGTTGAGTAAGGGGCTGAGCAATGTCACGGAAGTTCCGGATGAATCTCCTATAATAACCCAACATACCTAAAATTCTCCGGACCTCCCAAACATTGTGTGGCCTTTGCAAATTTAATAGAGCCTCGAGGTTAGCTTGTTTAGGAGTAACCTGACCCAAACCAACTCTGACCTAGATAACACACCTTGGCTTTACCGAATTCACATTTACTTAAATTTACAACAAGACCAGCGGCTCTCAAGGCCTCAAATACCTTCTTTAATCTCACCAAATAAGTCCGCCAGTCATTGCTGTGAATAACCAAATCATCTATATAAATTTCTGTACCCTCCAGACCAACATATAACTCGGTTCATCAACCGCTGGGAAGGTACATGCTGCATTCTCATCCCAAAGGGCATTACTTACATTCGTAAAGCCCAAAGGGCGTAACAAAAGCGGAAAATCTCACGAGCTCGATCCGATAGGGGAACCTGCCAATACCCCTTTAAAAGATCAAGTTAGTTATAAACTTAGCAGGTCCTATCCGATCAAGACAGTCCTCGATACGTGGCAAAGGGAAAGAGTCATTCTTTGTATTAGCATTGACCTTGCGGTAGTCCACACACATGCGAAACTGCCCGTCAGGTTTCTTAACAAGTACAATAGGTGAGCTCCAAGGACTTACCAAAGGTCTAATTAAATCATGCTCCAACATATACTTTATCTCCTTCTCGACAATATCACGTTTTTCTGGATTTAATCGATAAGGACTTTGTTTGACTGGGGAAGCACTGCCTACATCAACATCGTGTTGGAGCAAGGTCGTTCTACCTGGAGAGGCCTGAAATAAGTCTGAAAAGAAGATATTAATTTAATCATGTCATCCTTCTGGATACCCTTCAGATGCTCCAAACCCTTTGCTAAAGTTTCCAAATTTTGCATATTACCTGTAAGAGCATCTGAAGATACCTTGCAAAAAAAGTCGGCTGGTTCTTCTAACAAGGGTTCCAATACTAGAGACACTGGCTCATATACTATAGCTAGAGGGTCAAGTCTACCAACTGTGTAAGATTTCAATCTATTAATATGGAATATCCGACACTTACGTTTGGTCCCAGGAGCTTCCACTTCATAATTGACATCAGACAATTTCCGAGTACCTTCCAAGGCCCCTTATACCTAGGTTCCAGAAAAGTGTCAGAGTCTGTGCTCAGAACCAAAACAAGCCTCACCAGGCTCAACGAACATGCCTTACTCTTCTTATCATAATTTTCCTTCATTGAGGCCTGAGAAAACACCAAATTATCCTGGCAAATTTCCAGGCAGATGATAATCTGCTCCTCAGTCCTCAACGAACTCACCCACATTCGATACTTTCTTATGACTAACCTCTAGTAACTCATGGAAAATTTCTAAAGGACCACGTACTTTATGTCCAAAAATCAACTCAAATGGAGCTACACCTGTGGAAGAATTGGGATGATTACGTATAGCAAAGAGAGCAAAGGGAAGACCTTTATCCCAATCCTCGCTTGCTCATAACAGTACTTTTTTCTTTTTAGAATACACTTAAGAGTTTGGTGGAACCATTTCCACTACACCCTGACTCTCTGGGTGGTAAGGTACACTGGTAATGTGCTGAATGGCCAGTTCAACACATTTACCCTTAAATACCTTGCTCGTGAAATTCGTGCCACAATCAGTTTGAATTTTACGAGGCAACCCATACCTGGAAAAAAATTCTATTAGTTTCTCAAACACTACTTTGGATGTAATTTTCCTCATAGGAAAAAGCTTCAGGAAACCTAGACGCTCTGTCCCATTATAGTCAAAACATAAGTAAATCCAGATTTAGTTCGTGGCAAGGCCCAACCACATCAACAACCAACTCTGCAAAAGGATCCCCAATTGCAGGAATTGGATGCGAAAGGGGCTTTAGGAATAGGTTTATTAGGTTTACCCATTACTTGACATGTTTTTCACAACTTCCTACAAATTTCTTCACTGAGGATTTCAATCCTGGCCACCAAAAATATTTTGCCAATCTACTATGTTTTCAAACTCCAAAATGGCCAGAAAAGGAATCGTCATGAGCTAAACTAAGTACATCATTCTGATATTTTGAAGGTACCACAATCTGTTCTACCCGAGAGGTTTGGTTCAAGCCGTGATCCACAGGAGACTAACTCTATACAACAAACCTCTATCACACGAACCTTGGTTTTGTTAAATCATCCGTACCTCCTAATTCATAATGAATTCAGCATTCTGAGCTTCAATAAAGCTTATGCGGTCACAATTAGGATTCAATATTTTATTTATAAAACTACTACTACCACTACCTACAGACCCGATCTCTCTACCTCTACCTCTAAACTACTAAGTTTAAATATCGAGTGGTAATTGCCACAGGACTTGCAATTACGGACACTATTGGGAATAATTCATAACCTCGGGCATCCAACATATCATTTCCCAAAATGCCGTCAATACCAGGGATGGGGAGCTTTTTCTACCACGTCCAATTCGTCACCTTGTGATACCCTGGAAAGAATGCCTCTACCTCCACCAAAGGCGCAGAAACCACTGTATCAGGGAACCCACCCAGGACCACAAATAATTTCCAGAATGCTCACCAACATCCTTCAAAACCTTGGACAACACCAATGATCGAGCAGACCCCGTGTCCCTTAAGAAGTTCACTCTGACAACTTACAATCAATAACCAAACTTGCCAGCCAAATATATTTGTCAAAAAGTCACAAAGGAGAGCTAGTAGGTGATTGGTTTAGGTTTTTCACCTCCACTACCACTAAACATAACCCTTCCTTCAGTTCCTGGGGAACACTCAACTTCAGCATTAGGGTAGTAGGGGCATTAGCATCAAAGATATGGGGACATTGTTGTTTTTACCTCCCATTCCGTTCCGCTTGGAGATACCTCCTCCGGGCAGGACACCGAGCTTGAAAAGAGTGACCCTGCTCGTGGCACCAAAAACAAGTTCCCCTAGCTCTACCAACATTACTGGAACTTTGATTACTCTGGGAAAACCCCTGTGTTCCTTCCACTTGGGTTATTTCCCTGGCTAGCTTCAACCTTTGTTTTAAAGGGTTATTGGATCTCCAATTATTATTGTTTGGCCTGGCAGGCTGGGATGTTTAAACGACTGATGGGCCAAAACTACTGTTACCTACACTGTGGTGTTGAAATATATTCATCAGCTATCTGAGCAGCTTTACATAAGCTATATGCTTTAACCTCCTCCAGGTGAATCCCAAGTTCTTTACTACAAATTTTCTTAAACTCCTCAAGTAGCATCAGCTCCCTCAAGGAGGAGAAGGAGACCACCTGGCGACTCTTTACCCAGTCATCAAACTGCTCCTCCTTAAGACGGGCATACTCTACATAGGACATAGTATCGGCTTCATGGAATTTCTGAATTTCAGGCAATAAGCCTCAGGGACCAAGTCATACGCCTTGAGAATCAACGCCTTAAACTTTACCATAATCTCTGGCTACACTTTCTTCCAAAGCATTATATTGGCGAATGGCCTTACCCACCAACCTGCATTGGATTAATACAGTCCACATCTCAGTGGGCCAAGACAACCTAGTGGCCACCCGCTCAAAAAGCCTTAAAGAACTCTGGCACATTACCTTCATCAAACACGGGCACCAACTAATGCCGCACTCATATTAAACCTATCGGAAGGAAGGACCAGTGGGAGTACTGATAAAGTCAGGGTTACCTCGTAACTAGCAAGTCTAAGTTAATTCTAGCCATTTCCAACTCATGGCACCACGCCCTCTCATTCTCCTCGAATTGTACCTTCAAATAACTCTATTCGTTTACAAACTTATGCTAAGTCCTCATTTTCAGGATTCACCACAGACTGTACTGGCTCGGGCTGTACTTCTACAAAGGGGTTATTAGAAACTTTAGTTTTTACTGTTAAATTAGCTGGACCAGTATAAATAACACCAGTACGAGGGTGGTCCTCAAATAGAGATAGCACAGGATTAACACTAACCTCATCAACAGAATTCTCATCATCAGAACTTCCACTCATCATATCCCTAGCCAAATCCTCACCCTCAGCTATACCACGAGCCACCATCGCCTTAACAGACAACAACAACTGAGCCTTAGTGTCCGTGGGTCTAAAAGAAAAAAATATTAACCAACAACCACACCTCCTCAAATGCTCTTTACTTAATATGGCAAGATATTTTAAGCAGTCAGCAGAGCCCAAAAATTCGGCTGGGTCAAAAACAAAATCATCCATAATGAATGTCCTACAGGGGGGAAAGTAAGGTAAGCAACAAAACCCAATTAAATATTGCAACCTATCCAGAGTTGCCTCACAAACCCAAACTCTGTGCACACCTGCGTACGATCCTGTCACGGTCGCCAAATTGTTACGACCCCTTTGGCCGTAATACAGGTTTCTTTATACTTAAATAATCACAGGGATCTAGGCAGTAGGAAAGTACACAGGGTAAGAGGAATGTGGACACAAACACAAATAAAATTAACAATATTTAATAATAAAGTACACTTAACACTAAATCAGCCTTGTGATTAAACTTAATGAATATGAGCAATAACAATAACCAATAACAGGCCCACAAGGATACCTAATACTTAAAAGCTGACCCTAACAAAGCAAGAAAAAAAAGGACATAATATACCAAAGGCTCCAAATAATAATAATATGGGCCCAATAATGAAAAACCACTAACCTATAACTATAAGAATGAAGGAAGACTAGAGAAAATAAAGACAGGACAAACCTTAACCTCCTACCTAACCGTGTTGGTACTAAACTTAAAACTAATTCAAATTAATTCAGAGGGGCAATGTATACCAAATAACCCCTAACTCAACACAACATATATATATATATATATATATATATATATATATATATATATATATATATATATATATATATATATATATATATATATATATGAATATAAACAGCTACAATTTAACCCTTAAGATGGTGCGTAAATCCTAAGTTACAGAGACACGCACAGGAGTTCCTGGAGGTCGCTTCAACCTCTCAACAGCTATACGGGGGAGCTCACAAATTGACCAGGTTAGACACAGGGGTCGAGTTCAATCCCGAGGGACAACACAGGATAATCCCCTCTTACCTGGCAATTGCCTCCCTACGTGCCTCTCACGAGCCCTTAGCTCCTCCTGGACTAGCAGATGAAGACGGACAGGACAGTGGTTGGCGTAACGCCTCCTACGTGGCGGGACAGCGACGACCATGTCTTCCGCCAAATCCTCAGGCGGGAAACAGGAGTACAGGGGCGTCGCAAGTGACGATAACCTGCGATATCACAGCTGTGATCAACAAACTCCACAATGCACTTACGCCGTAGATGGCTCAGCACATCTACGCAAAACCACTTCCAAGGGAGGTCCGTCGGAGTATTCCTCCAAAAGGCGTAAGATAAATCTCCAGAAGGCTGCCGACAATAAGAGCGGTAAGTCCAGAAGCTTATAAACGGCCCAAACTATTTTTTGGCCCGGCCTCCACTCACAGCACTACAGTTCCATTCCAACTCGAAAACAAAATAAAAACAATTGTTAACACGATAGTTAGGTAATTCACAACGAGAGGAGGTATCACTGAGCAAAAACACTGAACGTTACGTTAACATAAAAAAAAATACAGCTGCTGAACTAAATATAAGAGGACACTTAAAACTAAGTTACAAGGCTGATCTAAGAAAATAAACAATCAATAAATTACGTTAATTTGACAATAGGACTTTTCTCGTATATAGATAATTTACATAAAGAATTCGAGATTGCATCGTAAGAGATTTGCATCATTTTAGTGTCGTAAAACTATACGGGATATGCCCATGTATAGAAAGGCGTCCCGTTGGAGGTTATAACCCTGTGATGTTATACGCAAGTATCTGTTGGTCTACTTCCCATTCTCGTCGGAGTGACATCATGCAGAGAGAGTTTCTAAGTTCCATTAGTATCTTCTTTGAGTATAGAGGTAAAGACTCAAACTCGGAGTTGTCAAACTTAACATATATTTGGAAACTACATCTCTGGAGTAGAGGAAGAAGTGATTTCAGAGAACTGGTCTCGATGAAGGGAAGTAGAGATCTAAGTTACAAAAGTCTTTACAAAAGATAGTAGAGCAAAGCTTAGCTCAGCATACATAACATACAGACAGACGAACATGTGACTAGGAAGTCACGTGTTTCTCTGGGGGTGATAGGTCACCATCTTCTCAGAGGAAGGCACTGTGACCTGTTTTACAATTACACAAATGCAAACCAAAGCGTCGCAAACAAACATAACGCGGCAGCGTCTAGCTTTGGCATCCGGTTTATTAGCTCATATCACACTCCTTGTCTCGCCAGTGACCCCTTGGGTCATGGGCTTATTTACATATATAATATATATGACTTTTTAATGTGATTATTACATTAATGCTCGGTCAGCTATAAACCAAACACTGAACATTAAAGCTTAATTTCTATATTGACTCATAGGACTTTGATAGAGAAATTAATATGAATATATAGTTAGTCCTAGTTACCAGCAAGTGGTATAGGAATGATTATCAACTGATTATATGTAAAAAATATATATATATATATATATAAGATATATAGAAATACCCATAAGTAAAAAGAATAATGAATGGAAGATACAGAGCCATGTATAAGATAAATGCATATGATATCATACTAATATTAAACATGTCATACATAATGATATTTATATATTATTAGTCATGAGGATACTTACACTCAACAGAAAGTACTGACGTACTGCTGATGATTGCATGACATAAGAATTACATTCTAAGAAGCATATATCGTTAAATGGTACCAAAAAATGTGATAAGATAAAAGGTAACTGATTAGGAATGGGTGCTACCTAGTTAGCATGTACATGTATACAAAATGATTCAAGTAAGATAATAGGTAACTGTTTAAGAATAGTTGCTACCTGATTAATAATGATTCAAACAAATTCAGATAAGTGTGCACATCATATAGATTCCTGGTACATACACACACAGACATATTGATACGTGGAACTTCAATTGATTTTTTATTAGGTGCGCTACCATATATATTTAATGACAATTGATAATGGAAGTTTCTCATACTTTACATCTGGAATGCAATGTCTCGGAGTTTCCTATTACACATTTAGCCAGCGTTCGACCGCTTTTCACATAAAACACAATTCCCCCAACAACTTCCCTCCGAGTCAAATGAAATGGCCAATTTCAGGTGGCTCTAAAATCAAACGCCTTAAGCGCAATGGGAAAATTGTCTGGGCGGGTACGACGTTCTGTTGATGATCCATCCGTGTTCGCCTCAACCTACACCAAGCAAAGATGTTAGCAATGACTAACTTGCCAGTTTTGATAGTTAATGGCCACTTTCGCATTGTATAGAAGGGGTAAAAGCGGGGATGATAGTACTCGACCACGAAAAATTCGTGAAGTAAGCTCGTTCTCGTATGATGGTGCTAACTCCACGGACGTTTAGTTGGTTGTCGTTCCAATGCAGACCGTCAGTGGCGACGAACATCCGTGAAGAGGCCGTTGATCCGTCCAGGCATGCAACGTGAAATCCTTCCCTGTCGTATCGTATCCACGATCCGTTGTTCAGCCTGTAAGCGAACTTCTATTGTCAAAGGGTAAAGTTGTTTCAGACATTCTTTCGCGTGTATGGGAGAGAGAGCCGTTTAGCACTAGACCTAACTCGCATGAATCCCTTGATATACGGTGGAATACAAATGAGTCAGCTGTACAAACTTTATTGCCATGGCATCTGAACAGTGAGTGAACCTATCAAGTTCTCTGATGAATGTAAGTGTTTCCTTGTTAGGGGAAATCAATACGTGTCCCGTCAGATTAGACATTACTGGTAATGAGTTATTCGTCATGAAAGTTGGGAACGGTGCAATTTTGTAAGATTGCCAGGCATCAGAAGAATCAAAAGGAATGGTAATCATGATCCTGTAATTCTCAACACTTACTGATATTAAGCTATGATAAAAATTCCATCTTATGCGTGTCTAACAAAGGAACATAACCCAGTTTCTCTCGTCCGTTTCTCTAAAAGTTAATGTTAGATCTTTAATAGGCAGAAGACTGTGGCGACAGAACACCTTTTGTGGCTAGCGTGATAGCTTCCAAACATAGTCTTTTGATTTTTCAATAAAATGTGAAATTTTGTATGTATGGTCTACCTTAGACTGTAATACGCTAATGTTGCCAGTAAGTGTTGCACTTCCATCATCTGATTGATATTACTAGCATGTTCGTTCACCAAAGTCATAAGTTGATTAATTGATGATAATTATTTACGAAGTTCGGAAAAACTAATTCGTTTTCATGTTGCAAAATTCAATTCTCTTATTCTGATCATTAATTTCATTAAGACAAGAATTTGAAATTCCTAAACCTAAACTTGCAACAGACCTGAAAGAAGTTGAGCACAGCAAATATAAACGGGTTACGTCTTTCTAGGGCTACTGTTGCTGCACGGGTCCCACATAAGCATATCACGAGCCCAGTATATTCTGCTTTCAGCCAGTTTTGTTTTGTCAAGTCCGAATGATAACATTCTGCAACACTTGGAGTTTGTGCTAGCGAAATCTCTAGATTACAAGGAAAGGATGTTGATGTAACTGATTCAATGAATGCGGCAAACCCGCGACAAGTCATTTTTTAGGTTAAGACGTCATCCTCTGGCAGGAAAATCACTCACAAATCAACTTCTATAACTATATTGCTTGCTATAATGAAAACGTCCTCTGTTCTTTCAATTATAGAGCCATGTGTAAAAAACATATATATATTTTTTATAAGCTTCATGTTTGGAAACCTGCAATTAGTGAAATATATGTAATTACTCATGTTTAGATTATTTACTTTTATACAAAACAGAAAAAATGTTTTCATACAAATGTTATATATACATACTTTTATCATGCAAGTTTCATAGATACTTTTATTAGTTATATTTCATACATACATAAATTTCTCTCTCTTTCTTTCTACACCCCCTTTTCTTACCTGTGAACATGAGCCAACGGTATTATTCTCACATCAGTGGGTTGGGATATGTTTTTGAACTTTAAATCTGTTGGCCGTTAATATTTCTAGAATGCTAAACGGGCCTTCAAACTTATGTGTTATTTGTAGTTCAATCCCTTGCGTACATATACTTGTATGTAGACTTGGTCGCCCACTGTATATGTTTTAGTTGGCTTAGCGATTTTATCATGATTTCTTTTCAATATGATTTGTGATTCCTCTAAATTCTTACAAAGTATATTATATCAACTTACACTTGCTTCCATAACATCCGTAGGGGATATGATAAGTGGGTTGTAGGAGTAAATACATGGAAAGGTGTCCTAGCTGGGGTACCATACAGTGCTTCGTGCGGCGACATTTTGATATATACATGATATGAATGGTTAAGAGTACTTAGAACTGCAGGTACGGCAATATCCCAGTTGGGGTCCATTCCCCCGAGTGTAACTCGTAATATGTTTAACACCTTTCTATTTACCCTCTCAACTAATCCATTAGACTTTGGTGGTAGATCATGGTATTGATTTTCTTTATGCAAAGGAATTCACACAACGAGTTAAGGGAAATGATTATTGAATTCTCCACCTGAGTCAGAGTTATCATGAGTGGAATTCCATGTTTACAAATGTAGCACTCGTTAAATTTCCTAGCGCATTCAATTGCGGTTTTAGTTTTTTAGTGCTATCAATTCGGTATATTGAGTCAAGGTATCTATTATCAGTAAGAGGTGCTTATTTCCTCGGTCTGACTCGTAAAACCCTGTTAATAAATCTAAGTTTACTCTGTTTTCAAAGGTTGGTTGGGCACGGGATAGGCCCCAGGCTGACAGGTTTCTTAGTGTGCCTTTGTTTTCCTGACAAGTGCGACAATTAGCTATACTCGTAAGCATCGTATGGCCGATAAAATAATGATTTGGCTTTCTGTGACATGATAGAGAACCTGGATGACCATGTAATGGATTGGAATGCAACCAGTTTAAGACGGTTGGTATAAGTGAGATTGGTACCACTACCTGGTCGTTAGTCACCTGCGGGGTGTAGCGGGTTTTCCTTGTCACGGACCTACACACAATATTATCCTTAATTATATAATTCTGCTGTGTACACTTCACATATTCCTTTTCCTTAGGATTCCTGTTCAAAGCATCTATATTTTCTTTAACTGCTGATCTTTCTTTGTTCAGTCTGTACTAGTTCAGCGCTCCAACCGGGGTCTTCCTGTTCAGATAGTTTTTAACAATAGGTACGGATGTTGATATATCTACTAGTTCAGCTAATGGCTCTGTACAAGATGGCGCGGGGTTGTGTGATAATGTGTCAGCAATGATATTTGCTTTCCCAGGTAGATATCCTATCCTTGCGCCAAAGTCTTGAATGATCATATGCCCACCACCGAGTTCTTTTGGGACTGTGACTAAAGCCTTTAAAGAAGTCGGTGAGGGCTAATGGTCAGTAAGAACCTTGCCAGGATAGCCGTATATTATGAACTTAAAATGCAATAGTGAGTTAACAATAGCTAGCCCTCCCTTATCTATTCCTACATATTTACTTTCAGAAGGTCTCAGTTTACGTGAATAAAAAGCTATAGGGAAGAACTGTTTGTCATATTGCTGAAGCAATACCCTCCCCCCTACCCCTTGGTCTGAGGTGTCAGTTGCAATAAAAAATTCCTTGCTGAAGTCAGGAAATTTTAAGATAGGTGAACTGCATAATTCCTCTTTCAAGGTATCGAACGCCTGTTGATGCTTTTCAGACCATATAAAATCTACGCCCTTCTTTGTAAGATCGGTTAGAGGAGTGGCTATAATTGAGTAATTGCGTAAATAAAAACGGCGGTAATAATACCCACTACAGCTTAAAATTTGCTGTATCCCTTGATGTTTGTAGGTATCGGAAAGTTACGAATAGCAGACACCTTATCATGGACTACCTTAAGACCTTGACTAGACACCGTAAAACCTAAATAGACTAGTTTTGTTTTTAAAAATTCACATTAGTATCTTTACTCTTAAATTATGCTGCCTTAGTCTCTGTAGCACGAGCTCTAGTTACGTAAATGTTCTTCTAAGGTATTAGAAAAGATTATAATGTCGTCCATATAGGGCATGCAGGGTATCCCCTAACAAGTCTCCGAACACTATATTAATCATTCTGGTGAATGTAATTGGGGCGCAACGTAAACCAAAAGGCATACATAAAAATTCATAATGTCCCCTGGCTGTGCTGAAGGCGGAGTATGGGATATTCTCTTTTTCTAAAGGTATCTGGTGAAAGCCTTCAAGTAAGTCCAAACTGGTGAAATATTTGTTCTGTCCTAACAAGGATAAAATATCGTCAGTACATGGGCACTGGGAATTGATCGGGAATCGTTTCCTCATTTAAGCGATGGAAATCTACGCAGATACGCCATGGTTCGATCTTTTTCTGGTACGACGATTAAGGGGAAAGGGAAATTATAAGGGCTGTTCGATTTCCTAATGACTCCTTCTTCTAACATTTTACCTACTTCATCATTGATCTCATTCTGGAATTTCATAGGGAGTCGGTACGAAGGTACATAGATGACTTTATGCTTGTCTTTTAACCGTATTTGGTGTTCAATGACATCTGTTGTTCTCAAGGATCCCTCGGTAGTGGAGAAAACATCATGATATTTAGTTAAAAGATAAAAAAATTTCTGCTGATCTCCTCTTCTTGAATATCTTTATTGATTTTACCTTTAATAGATTGTAATAGGGATTCATCCACAACTGATTGAGCGTGATTAATTTATGCAACGGTAAGAATGCGATATTTATAAACTTCCACATCCATGATGTGTTGATTTTTGTGGATCACTAAAGTGGTATTCAAATGATTGCAGACTTCAGGGGGCGGGCCGGCTAATGCCGTTTTTTAACGACAGGACTTTGACATTCATACCACTTAATAAGGTGACTTGGGACATCTCCAGACCACATATGATTTTCGCCTCTGACCTTCGGTTTTGTGACGCCAGGGCAATTTATCCCAAAAATAACAATTTTTCAAATTCTATCTCCTCCTTTGATATTTAATATTAAGGACCTGGGATTACTACCATATATAGACCTGATGTAGACCTCCAATCAAATGGAGAGTTTTTTTTCTAAAAGTCATTTTTTGTTGGATATGAATTTTTCAATATGGTAAAAAAATAAACCCTATAAAATCACGAGAAAAAAATTTATAAATAAAAGACGAAAAAAAATTGGAAAAAACGGTTCTATTTGATTGTTCTATAATGTCTTTCTGGGTTATATACCAAATTCCAATGTTATAGCTTTAAAACTAAGTGAGGAGATAGATTTTGAAGGTCATTAAGTATAGTTTTGAGATAAGGGCGTTCAAAGTTTTCCTTCGTATTTCTATAAAGACAATGTTAATAAACAATGATTATTATGAATGTATATTTCTTTTTTGTGTTAATATAAAAACCATACTATTTTATTTATCATAATCATAAATGATGATCCCTTTGCTCATATATCGTAGCCTGGGGCACTGCTTGAGGCAAGAAGATGGGGCACTCCTTCCTATTTAAACCCCCTCTCTCCCCATTCACTAACTCGGCTTATTACAGCGAATTTTCTTCTTCTATGTTAGCGAGATGTTTTCCTTGTATTTTCCTCTTTGGCATGATGACATTCTTGCCGAAACAAAGATAAACAAACGTAAATGCAAGAGAATGTCAGAGGTGAGACTCGAAGGTGTACTCTCTTTTTACAAAGACAATTTGATAAATCATGATTATTATGAATTTCATATTCCATTTTGGGTATTAAAAAACCAAAACTATGTTATTTATCATAAATGAAGATTTCTTTGCTCAAAGATCGTAGCCTTGGGCACAGTGGACGTGTGCTGTCAGGCAAGAAGGGGGCGTTACTAAGCAACCCTCCCCCTCTCTCTTCTACTCACTATCGCGTATATTATGATATTCTGTAATATACTTGAGCGATTTTTCTTCGTCTGTATGTTAGCGAGATGTTTTCCTTGGCTCTTTTCCTCATTGGCATGATGAAATTCTTGCCGAAACATACATAAACACGTAAAGCAAGCGAATGTCACGAGGTGAAATTCGAACGTGTAATCTACTTGAAGTCTATGGTCCAACTGATTCATGATTGAACCAGAATAGATAGCGAGCCACGGAATCTCTACAGATGCCATTTCTCACAATTTCTTTGCCAATAATGATCAAAATTTACGATAACGGAAGAAATATTGCATGTTCTTGTACGGATGAATGTTTTAGGCTTATTGAGTTATGTTTACTAATTACCCTGTAACTACGAAAGTAAGAGGAATTTTGACGAAATATTTCGTATACGTATTCTCAATTGCCATATGAAGCTCCATGAATTTTTTTATGACTTTAGCTGCTATTACGGGTGTGCGAAAATTCTGTTGGGTTTGCTTGAACAATGTCTTGATTCATGTGACAAGTGATTGGTCCTCAATGTACGTTACTGTTTGGTTGTCCTCTTTTTTGTCCAAAACTGATTTTAAGGTGTTAGAAGACTTATAGAATTTTTCCTTTGATATACACGTCCGTGTTTGGCAGGGGCTAAGGTAATGTTTGAATGCCCATAGACGGGTATCCTATAATTACAGCTGGATACATATCAATGTTTTGTACAATGATAAAGGTATCGGTAAACGTACGCTTACCTACCTTGTACTGAATATGAGTTACTCCTACTACACTTAATTCATTATTTCCAATACCCGAGAGCCTCACTCCGGACTTCTCAATAGGGAGATTCAAAAACAGCAGGTGATGAGTCCGCTGATCCATGATATTACGTGGACTACCAGAATAAAAAGCAGTGTGAAGGGTCGGTGCTCTAAATTTACGGCATGCAATGTAGGACGTAATTCATCTTTACTATGATAGCATGTATATGTTTGGAAGTCTACGGGGACCTGCACTGATTTTTAGATTTGGTCGTGTGGTTCATAGGAAAATTCTGTGCCTCGCATTGATCTTGTAAATGATTAAATTTGTTATTTGATTCAAAAGAGTGATACGAATAACCCAACATCATTCTCTCCCCCGCTGGAGTTAATTACGTGGTATTTGCTTGCTTTGCATTCGGAAAATAAGACTGACTCTGTGAGTTCAGGTTTCGAGAAAACAAATATCGCGTTATCTAAAATCACAGGCCAAACGGGAAAAAGCTGATGTTCCAAACTAATATATTATTATATATAATAAATATTCTGTTTACGCTGATTATGTAATGGAATTCCTTTATGCCGCTGATATTTATTTAATATTACAGTTCATAATGAAATGGATATTGGGCGGCTGATCAGTGGCGAACTGGAATTCTGTAATCCAATGGTCGCTTTTGTGTTTTGGAACTGAATGGGCGAATATATTTATGATACTGGATATTCGGAGCAGACTTGTTTGTGGTTCATATTCACTTCCATTTTGTAGTTTTGCTCTGTTTTGAGTCTTTATTTTTGTATCAAACAAATCTATCTCGTCAGGCGTCGAGTTACAAATGATTTGTAGCCAACGACAAAAAATAGACCTACAATATTCATGAATTTAAATGTTGAATGAATGGAGTATTCTATGCATTTCATGGCATTGATTTGACGAATCTATTACGTCCAAATGTCGAGCTACAAAAGCCGTTTATGTAGCTGACATCAAAAGAAATCAAGAGCAGTGAAATATTCTCTCCAAGTCAAGGTTTCCAAAACAAACGCCTCCAATAACAAGAACTAATAACACTGACTGACTAGAGTTCTATAAGAATTGGCTACAAAGCCAAAAGGAACTTGCGCCCCCCTTCCCGATGAGCGAATTTGCATCTATTGCCGAAGTTCTGACTGGAATGACGCCTTCCAGACTTTTATGGAAAGATATCTGATGGAAAGAAATATTTTGGAATGCGGGAAAGGCCAAAGGTCCAGAGATCTTCTTCTGCAGTGATGCGATGCAGAGGCAGTTTCCAGGGAATTGGGGTATGGAAGACTATAGTTCCAGGAGGCTAGAATTTAGAAAACTACAGTTCCAAGGAAACTGAAATATCGAAAGCTGCAGTTTACAGAAAACTAGAATATGGAAAACTGCAGTTTCCAGAAGATTGGAATATCCTTGAAAGCTAGTATCCAGAAAACTGGAATATGGAAAACTAGTTTCCAGAAAACTAGAATATGGATAACTAGTTACAGAAAACTGGAGAATCCTGGAAAACTTCAGTTTCAGAAAACTGGAATATAGAAAACTGCAGTTTCCAGAAGATTGGAATATCCTGGAAAATTATTTACCAGAAAACTGGAAAATGGAAAAACTACAGTTTTCAGAAAAACCTGGAATATGGAAAACTCCAGTTTCCAAGAAAAATAAAAAGGAATATCTTGAAAAGTAGTTCCTGGAATATCCTGGAAAGATAGTTTCAAGAAAACTGGAACATCCTGGAAAACTAGTTTCCATAAAACTGGAATATCCTGGAAACTAGGTGCCAGAAAACTGGAATATCTGGAACACTACAGTTTCCAGAAAACTGGAATATCTTGAACACACACTGTCTAGAACACTGGAATATGAAAGACTATAGTTACCAGAAAACTTTAATTACCATATTATCATTCTCCTGCAGATGGCGTCGACGGATATCGTGAGTGAGTGAGTGGGTGAGAGCGTTAAAGACACACACACACATGCACGGACACAATTTGAGAGACTAACATCATCACAAAAATAATTGTCAGGTTCAAAATCTTATTTCTTTCTTCCTAACGATGCCCATTAATTACGATTAAGTGCTCAGATGTGGTGTCCAGATTTCGTTACACCCTCACCAGAGAGAGAGAGAGAGAGAGAGAGAGAGAGAGAGAGAGAGAGAGAGAGAGTGTGTGTATGCGTGTGTTTGCTAATGACTGTTACAATACGCAGCTCAGCGAGCAAGAGATGTGGGATATCTAAAGGGTGATGATGGCATCCTCATATTATATTTTTGAGAGAGAGAGAGGCCCCCAACAGAACGCAACCATCGTCAGTGTCGACACCGCCCCACCCAACCCCCCTACCCCCCTTCAAAAGAAAAGAAAACGTAACGAACAGTTTCGCTCGCCACGACAAAAGGCAGCCGAAGACCACAATTAATTTCCGTCTGTCTATTTTTACTCCGTGGGAAGTGACCAGCTGGGTGTTCAGACCTTCAGGAGAGAGAGAGAGAGAGAGAGAGAGAGAGAGAGAGAGGTCCCGGGTCATGTCGGGTCGTTTCTCTGAACGACTGAAGAAAAGAGAGCATTCCAGGGACAAGAAGACTCACTCCGTCTTTGAACAGTTAAGAGAAATTGGGCAGTTTTCTATGGCCCTCAAACTCAATGGCGTCGTCTGTCGTTTGGTTTTGTATCCTGAAGAAGAAGAAGAAGAAGAAGGTCCTTTAAGATGAGAGATGAGAGAGAGAGAGAGAGAGAGAGAGAGAGAGAGAGAATCGAAATCTGGACACTTTACTATAAAATACCGAACTGGGGATGTTGATGAGGCTCGTTCGATGCTCAAACATTTCCTGTTTCCATCTGTTCCTAATACCTCAGTATAGACTACCTCCTTCGCCCTCTGACATCTGACGAGGCTCAGGAGGTCCACCCACCTGAGCTCCTCCTGTGACCTTGTAGACGTCACAGAGAGAGAGACTGGTGACTTGTCTGTCTAAATCGACGATATCAAAACCTGTCAGTTATGAGTATTTGGTATTCTTGGGTGGGGGTGGTGTGGGGTCTGAGGAGGAGGTGTGGGGTGTTTGGGATGTTCCTGCAATCGATGAAATAAACAAAAAAACTGAAAAATTCTGTTTAAAAATAAAAGCTACAAAGCATAGAACATTCCGTCAGTAATCTACATAAATAAAAGCAATTTCTGTATGTTTGTTCTGTATGGACGCCCTGGCTACGAAAGCTAGAACTACCAAATTTTGACAATAGGCCCAACCTCAAAATCCGAAATTCGAGGACCGTTTCTAAGGACGGCCTCATTTTACAACTTACGGAGTTGAAGGCAAACTCTTCGGGTTTTCTGCGACTTCTTAGGCTCGACAGAATAATGGAATAACTGTAAGGAATTTTCAAACCTTTAGCTTGACAGGATCCCAAGCGATTACTTATTCTGAAAGCGATTGCATAATCCAACCCTGTAGGGGTTGCCACCACAGACGGCGCGATCCTGTTTATCCCAAGCAACACCAGGTACATCAGCTTGCGTTTACATAAGAAACACTTCCATTCCTCTCTCTCTCTCTCTCTCTCCCTCTGTGTGTGTGTGTGTGTGTGTGTGTGTGTGTGTGTTTGTGTATTGGAACATGGTCGATGCCTTTTTTCTCAGTTCCTGAAAAGCCGAGAATTCCCGTTTACAAAGAATCCTGAAGCGATATTTGAGGTTTGGTAGAAATGATTTATCTTTTGCGGTTTCCTTCTGTATCCTGACACGTTGATACATGTTCCAATTTCATTTTTCCCTCTCGTTCTTTTTCTTTTTTCTCTCTCTCTCTCCCTCTCTTTCCTTCTTTCTGGTTGCCACTCCTCCCCCTCCTTCCCCCCTTTCGGCCTGACATGGGACCTTTTTCATACCACAAGCCGAAGCCATTTGCACCTACAGGAATTTTTTCTGGTTCTTGGAAGCAGTGAAGCGAAAAATATTGTTTTCTCTTGTGGAATACGAGTTTTTTTTTTGGTCGAGTTTCGTGCTTCTGGCATTAGAAATAGTATCGTCACTAATGTTCCTCAACTAATACTAAAACTACTGCTGCTATTACCGGGTTCTTAGAGACAATTTTATTCAGCTATTAATTTTATTCAGTTATTAATCAAGTGAAATCTCAGAGACTACTTTATTCAGCTGCTAATCAAGTGAAGTCTCCAAGCTATACTCGCTTTTCTGAGCGTGTGTCATGTGAGTACAGTTTCCGTAGGTGGGGTATGACTCTCTCTCTCTCTCTCTCTCTCTCTCTCTCTCTCTCTCTCTCTCTCTCTCTCTCTCTCTCCCCTCTTTCTCTCTCTCTAAATAATAAGCAAGATAAATCACGTGCCATCTTGTATTGTCACATAGGTTATGAAGGTGCGAAGATGGTATATGTCCCCTTTGTACCAGAAGATGAAAGAAACAGAATTTTTTCTGTTTTCTGTGAATTACAGTTTCCAAGAAAAGGTTTTAGGATGGATTTAAAAATTAGTTTTAAACTGGTCCTCAAAAATTAGTTTTCAAATGGACCCAAAAAAACCAGTTTCCAAATGGACGCACAAAAACCAGTTTTCCAATGGACCCCAAAAACCAGTTTCAAATGGCCCCCCACTAAAAATCCCACAAAAAAAATAAACCTTATACGATACTAGGTTATAGATTTCAGTCCTGGATTTCGTTCGAATCTTCCAGTACCTGATACCAGTCCTGGAAACCGTTCCATTCCTCCAGTACCTGATCTCAGTCCTGGAAACCGTTTGAGTCCTCCAGTACCTGATCTCAGTCCTGGAAACCGTTCCAATCCTCCAGTAGCTAATTCCAGTCCTACTAAACATTACCAGCGGCCCACACGAAACAGAAATCCAAAACCATTACCTCGGAATCAACGATACACTCGACCATCATCGCAAATATTCGAGCGTTTGATGTTCCATCTGCGCTGTGCTCGGCTCCCTAATACATACACATTCTGGCTAATACATTTTTCTCAATACATTCCCCTCCCGAATACATTTTGCTTAATACATTCTCCACCCGAAATACATTTTGGTTAATGGACTTGTTCGTCAATTGCCGAACAGCAGAGTAGTGAGTTGGGAAGTACTTCTTTTAGCATCGAGTGAAGTAGACCATTCTGGCGTTTTCCGAATTAATTCTTTTTATTATATATAGAATGTCGATGCTTGTTTTAAGGTGTTCCATTTCGTCCAACACTCTCTCTCGTTTTTTACTGTGATGGTTTCTTTAACAGCTGACAGAGAGAAACTATTGCATTTAAGTCATGAAATGACATGAAAATTCCTGGAAAATCATTCTAGGAGAGCAAAACTATTTGTTCGCTTGCTCGGGGAGTAAGCCTACATAATTACTTTGTTGTTGTTGTTTTTCGTTGCTGTTGTTGTCTTGTTTTGGGAGGTGGAGAAGGGTCTATGGAAAAACCTAAAAAAAAAGGTCTGTTTTTTTTTTTTCTCTTTTTTGAAATGAAAAACTTAGGCTACCTAAGAAAAGAAAGTCATAGCCTATAGAGCAAAAAAACAAGCTTTAAAAGGACAAAAACAATCTGACCTCCTGTTCCGATCAAATATTGCAGGAACCATTCCTAGTTTTTTGCTTTTTTAGGAAATCTCAGGATATCCATCGTATCCTATCAAATATATAAAAGAAGAACACGCATCCTAGAGTTCCTATAGGAATGCCCAAAGGGTCCTTACTCCTTGCAGCAATAAAATGCAGAACAATTGGGCAGCAAGGATCTCCCGTTTGGACAGGAATTTGATTAAGCCTACAGGGTGAGCACGCCACCTTTCGCGAGATTCAACGCCTGCACCATTTGAAATATTTTTTTACTTCGCTTTTCCTTTAATGGAAAAGGAATTCCTCCTCCGACAAACCGCTTCTAGGATACGTCAAATTTGATAGTCTGCCTCCTGAGAGGTTCACTGGGGCTTATATGTCAGCGGTTATGTCAGTTATCCATGGCAAAAGATATGGAAGGTGTTCGATAAATGCGAGCAACTACGTCGCCTGACCCAGCAGCTGTTCCTCAGCTCCGATGGAGTAAGCCAATTTTAAAGCCGGAATTCTTCGTTCGTCCGACACGAATACAAATACGAATTTAAACGAAACAGAAGGGAAAACCGTCCCTGTTTTCCCGCTCACCCGGAATTCACGCCCAGGGGCAGAATTAAACGGACTAAAAATAGATTTTTGGAAAGTTCCGAACTGTAGTTTGTCTGACGAATTGCTGTGGGATCCTCGCCTACAGGGACACCTCGATGTTTTTCATTTCGTCCCCGCTCTGCCAACCCGATGGGAAACGCATATTAAATCAGCAAGGTTCAAAAATAACAGTAATGCCTACAGTGCACCGCATGGGGTGTCTCGAAGGCACTAGTCCCCAAACGGATAGGAGGAAAAGTTTCTAAGATAAAGTGACCTGTGTGATTAGACTTACCTATTATACGTATCTCTCTCTCTCTCTCTCTCTCTCTCTCTCTCTCTCTCTCTCTCAGTTACCATTCTAATTAATTTGGGATTGAATATATGTTTTGTCTATTATCGTATATCAAATTTCTCGTAAATCCATTTGGCGCGATGGAGAATGAACAGGGAGAGAGAGAGAGAGAGAGAGAGAGAGAGAGAGAGAGAGAGAGAGAGAGATTATCAAAGGTCACAGACATATTTCATATGCCCATAAATGCAATTCTTTATATTTTCATTAATGTTATATAAAACATCAGCTTCATATACATTGCTCTCTCTCTCTCTCTCTCTCTCTCTCTCTCTCTCTCTCTCCTCTCTCTCAATAATAAGCATATTATGAGACTGTAAGAAAACTCTGGAGGTAAATTCTCTCCCACCTGAATCTCTGGCATAGAACAATTACGTCACCTGGAATACCTGGATCATCCTGATAAATGTTCCCGGGAATGACGCTATTCCTGGGAATATTCCTCCTCTGGGAATATACTTGCAATGGACTATTATCTATAAATATATTACCCAAATCTTGATTTACGTTACGCTTTTTCGATAACTTTCAATGATAAATAGAATTGATGTTTAGACGCAGCCAATATAAATGTTAACTTTGCAATATCAATATACGTCCTTTAAAGACCCATAATCTGCTTGCCCCTTCGGAGGATGTGGGCTCCAGGGGGCGCTGCCCTTCTATTTCACTTCCTTGACACACCCTGGCAGTGCCCAAACACAGTCGACTGGCCACTGGGTACATTAATTAAATAATCTTAAACAGAATCCAATTCTGAGGTCAATAGAAGTATCGTGAACTGTCCTGTTATTAATGGATTAGCCTAAAACCCTTTCTGCCTCCCCAGGATCGATCCCAGGCCCTCTCGCTAGTGAAAAGAGTGTCTAGACCACTGAATATGATACTGAGGTTAAAGAAATGTAAAAACCATTGCAAAGTTTGGGCCCAATTGGGCTTATGGGCCTAAAGAGATGAGACGCTACTGCCCCAGAAAGTAATTTATCAGATTATCTCTCTCGGTCGTCAACGGGAGAGAGAGATAATACTTGAGACTGATTCCTATTCCGTTATAATCTTTAAAACGCCTCCATTCCCGTCCATCAGATTCCAGTCTGGAGTCTCTTCCAGTTCTGGAGAATGAGGAACTGCCTTCAGTCACGCGCCCGAGTTAGAGAGAGAGAAAGAAAGAGAGAGAAAGCGTCAGGAAGCACCGACGATACACCCAGATAATCTCCGATAGTTTTGGGTTTCTGGTAGAAATGATAATCGCTGCTCTCTGGCCTTCGTCGTATTTCTCTCCCTTAGCCTTCCTTTATGCACACTTGGGCCTCATGGGGTCTCTAATCTCCTAAAATATGCGCACAATTAAAGGGGTGGGGAAGAGAGAGGGTGTTTATCATGGTTAAATCAAGGGAAGGAAAGCGGTTCGATAACCCTAGATTATCCTGCTGTTGGTGTTTGGACTATAGGCGATATGGCCTAATCAGTCTTGACGCCCCTTGAACCGTTATCAGTTTAGGTTATATAGATGTGGGTATATTGGGTATTGGTATATATGTGTGCGTTTTGTATAGTCTGTACACGTCTGTGTGTCCTGATATTAGACAAATTACTACATCGCTCACCATCCCATCGTCCAATTGCTCTCGGGTCTCGAGAGACTTAACTTCTGCTCATTCCCAGCGACAGGAGACGACAGGAGGCCTCTTATGTATAAGCCATTCCGGGGAATTCGGGACTCGGGCACCAGAGAGAAAGAGATAGAGAGAGAGATGAGAGGAGAGAAGTATGTATTTGGAAAAAAAACCCGATACCGCTGGGACTAAAGTTTTTTTGTGACGTCTAACTAGTTCCTCCAGGAACATTTTGGCAAACGAGAGTGTCAGGTCACTCGAGAGAGAGAGAGAGAGAGAGAGAGAGAGAGAGAGAGAGAGAGAGAGAGAGGAGAGAGAGAGAGAGAAATAAAAAAAGGAAAGGAAGTGAGAAAAGGCAAAATAAGGTAATACAAAAAAAAAAAAAAAAAAAAAGAAGCTCATATATGCCTAGTACAATACAGAACACTCGCGTCTGAACCCTTGCACGAGCATCATAAACAGATGTCCTCGAGACAGACCCCCCTTTTGAAAGGAACAATTAGCCCCCCCAGCTGCCACCGAGAGACCTATTTACAGACCGACTTGATGACACCGACTCCTCCTTCCGCTAATTTAGGCACCGACTGATGACGCTGCTCTGATGATGATGATATTACTGCCTTCCCAATCGGCGTCGAAGACTGGGCCATTGTCGTCCGAAACAACGGAGACTCTTCAGCGTCCGGTGCATGGGGACTTCCCCCTCCCTCCCCCCCCCTCATCCTTGAGGCGCTTTCGGTCGTCTTTTGTTTTTGGGGAGGTGGGGAATAGCCGGATATGATTGGGGAATAGATAGAGAGGGAAGACAGACTTGCATTGATGGGAAATAGTCACATAATCATGGGAAATAGTCAGGATTTGATGGAAAATAGACAGATAACGATGGAAAATAGACAGATATCGATGGGAAATAGAGAGATATTGATGGAACGGTCAAAAAAATATGGGAAAACACCTATAACTAGATGGGGACAACAGCCATATAAAAATGGGAAATCAACAGATATCTATGGGAAATAGTAGGATTTCGATGGGAAATGGCAGATACTGATGGGAAATAGTCATGGCTCCAGTGAGATTCATTCCAGGGACTGACTGACTGATTGGTGCCTCCTCTGGCTTCCAGATCTGGGTACTTCAATTCTTCGACATTTTGACAGGTTTCTGGAACTTATAACTCAATGCACATCTTGATTTTAAACAGGACACATTACCCACAAGCACCAGGTTTGTAAGATTCATTCAAAGCTCTCCTGAACAGGAGACAGGAACTTAGCCAAGAGCTGGAAGCATTAGAACAATCAATACACAGGATTCAGAAGCAGCTACGGAACTGGAAAGTCCTCCAAAAGAGTCATTCAGCTTTCTGGCAATAATTGAGAACGTGTTGGGCCAAAGGAGTTGATGGAAGGGTATGTAAGTGAAGAGCCGGGTCATTGCCCTGGGTATCTGCTGATGACCATTTCTGAGTAAATTCTCAAAAGGGGCAGTATATTCACTGGGTTCTTGTATAATTTTACGGATTTTGATCGCCTCGTCTTCACATCATTTATTCATTTATTTTAGTTCTATAAGAGCAGCCATTTTTTTCCTAACATCAGCTGATTTTAGGCGGGAAGCAAAGCAGGCCAGAGATCGTCATTTTCCGTTGGTAGCTGTGGGGGGATAAAGACTCCTGTAAGCCTGAGGGACGTATCCCAAAAGGAATTGTGTAGCTAGCAAGGTACTTATTAGGCCTACTCTTAAGATCTTTTATCCTGTGAACTTCTCGCTGGTGATATGCTCTGTTCCCAGGATGACCGGCAGAAAGGGGGGATAAGCTAACCCCAACACCCAAGCTTCACACCTGCATTCGCTCTCAGTCTGCTCCAGTCCATGACCTAGGACAGATTTCCCAGCCAGCCTTCAAATAACGCATACCAAAGGGGGCTAACTGGTGCACCAGATGATGGACAAAGCCGAAGCCTTTTTCTACAAAGGTCCAATTACATAAGGCATCTAGGTACGTATTGAGATACAGTCACATTGCCAGTTCCTTTTCCTCTGAGTCAAATAAACTCTTCCACATGTCCCAATTCGAACTCCTAATTCTCAAATGAACAGCCCTTTGTTCCTTTTCCTTGCCTTGTGGCCGCATGCCACCTTTTCTGATCGTCCCAGACAGACAGTCTTCATTGAATATCTCATTTAACCACTAGAGTTCCTCCCCAGTGTGTTAGATAAAATTGAATAACTGTAACTTGTGCAAGAAGTCTTATTTTATTCTGTGTCTAATCTGGGAATCTTCCAGATCTTTGCCGAGTCACGTGTCCATGTCTCATCGCAAGTGCTTCCTTAACGCAAGATAACAATGAGTAATTTTGGAAATCAGCATTGAAGTACATTTGATTTCAGCCAGCTCTCCCCTTGTGAGATATAAGATGGGTCCACCTCCGGCCCAGTTCCTTTGCCTTTCAGCTGTCTTGTAAATAAATGTAATGTAAAGTAATTAGCCGGTTTCCATGGCGACCTGTCTAGAGTAAAAATAACCCAATCAGTCCTTGTTAAGGTAAGTTAGAAGAAAGTTATTCTGCATTTTTCCCTCTAATATTTTTCCTTTACGTATTGGGGTTCTCAAGGCTACCCATACGTAAAAATAAGGGTCTGCTAAGCTAAATGAAAGGTGATCAAATGTACCAGAAGATGTTCCGCTCTCTGTCTTCAACAGCCAAGTAGTCCTCTGCCTCTGCCAACCTTTTACACTCTAGGCCACTTGAGCTAGCTTCGAGTGCATAAGTAAACATTGGGCAACAAAGACTCATCTGGGAAAACTGAGAAATCTCTCTCTCTCTCTCTCTCTCTCTTTCTCTCTCTCTAAAATACCGTACACTTAACATCCCTGGATTAAAACTCCACTGCAAATGTAAACTCAAACTGAACTTTCTGTTCAGGCTATAATGGCTATCACTTTCACTCACTTTTAGTCTCCATTTTTGGTTCATTTGCTCCGATGGAAGAGGGATAATCAACGCTGAGAGAGAGAGAGAGAGAGAGAGAGAGAGAGAGAGAGAGAGAGAGAGAGAGAGAGAGAGAGAGAGAGAGATTGGTCTTAGGGAAACGTACAATGAATAAAAGTGAGGTTTATAACCATAACTTTTCTGGTCCAACATTCACAGCACTTAGCACGAATAAAACACAAAGAACTTCTAATAAATAGTTCATTGAAGATATTTATTCATATAATAAAAAAAAATTATTCGATAGATATTCTGTCAATTAACAAAAGGGCTTTGATCTCCTCCAGAGGAAAAGCTTTTAATGGACATATAAACGAACCCTAATTGTCTCCTGAAGCAATGAAAACCGTGATGATATCCTGAAATCGACGCCATTTGCATAAACGGAGCTGGAAAAAGGACTCTTTTGGAGATATTTGTTATGAATTGTTCCTTCATCTATAGGAGTGTGGGGAAGGTCTCGATAGGATACATGGCATCCTCCTTTTACAAAAACTGGGAAATGAATATCCTGCAGAATTGAATAAATGGAATGAACACGATGACTTATCGTCTTATAAAACAAATGATAAACGATAGGACTTGTCTCGTACATAAAGAATTTACATAAAGAATTCGATATTGCATTGTAAGGGATTTGCATCATTTTAGTGTCGTACAACCAGTAAGTTGTTCGTGAACATGATCTCTGCAGGGAATATGCAAATTCATTGCAATTCGGTATATATAGGTATATATATATATATATATATATAGATATATATATATATATATATAGATATAATTATATATATATATATATTATATATATATATATAATACTTTATATGCTATTTTCATAACGTCAGTCGTTTTAGGAAATCGCTAGAAAAAAATATAGAGAATCAGTTACGTCTGGCAGCAGCCAACTCCGATTGCAACAGGGGAGACACTGTCCGAATGTGTGGATATGATTAGAAGGTTTTACAAGTAAATCGATTATCAGGTGAGAAATTGTTTTACAATTTCAGTTTATAAACTTTTATAAACATTCTATGCGACAAAATTAAATTTAATGGAAAGTGTTCCCGCAAAAGCAGTGGACCAGACAATAATAATCTTAAGCCATGAGTCAGTCAGGAATCGGAGGATTGGGACGACGTTGCTTGTGTTTGCACCTACTCAGTATCTCGAAGACCACACGTCATTTTCTTTTCTTATCTGTTTTATGCTCTATTTTTAACCTTTCATTCACTTTCAGTAAATAAGAAGCTTCATTTCTACCTCGGATTTACTTCCTACCTGACACATGACACATTTATAATATATATAAGTTGAAATAAGACGAAAGGTTTTTGCTTCGAGAACTTCGCTTGAGAGACTTGATTAAGTAACTAATACTTTCCCCTAAATAAGTAACACGTTTTCAAAGTATATAACGAATCTTCATATATCTGATGATTCTCAAGAGAAATTTCATTATCATTAGACTCTCTCTCTCCTGAACATTAATCAGAAAGGGAAATTTTTGGTTATTTTCTACCATTTCTAAGCTCACTCCATTCCCGTCTCTGTCTTTTTACCAAAGCAGAGAGCAAAAGGCGGTGACTGAGAGACATATCTGCATGTTGCTTAAAAAATCACAGTAGATGCACGTGACTTCACAAATAAGCAAATTCCACAGGAAAATGATAGTGGATTGCGCTTATATCTGCATATATGTGTGTGTCTTTAATTAACGCTCTCTTACTCAGACTGAAGGAGAACTTGAATATGACCCCTGTAAATGGTTCCTATACTTATGTATATGTCACTGATGTATACTCGATGTAGTATTCATCCGCTCCCTCGTGCGTTGTATTGTTCTCCAATTGTGGCTAGTCCAGCAACTACTCTGTTCTGCCTTTGTTGATATGATAATTCTAAATAACCTTATTTTACTGTCAATTCTTTGATTTCCTTAAAGTTACCATTCCTGATTTCATTCTTATCAACCCCCAGATTTCCTGAATCCTGATATCAAGACAATTTCCTTGAATATGAAAATGTATAAAGTATAATCGGCCAAATTGACCGTTGAATAAATTGTTTGTTTAAAAGAAATGATTTTCTCAATTCTGAAATTGTTGTTGTTGTTGTTGTTGTTAAAGATTAAGCTGGCTTTATGCCAGCACGGGCTCTTGCTCACAGAGCAGCCCGTAGGTCATTTGAATTTTTTGGATGTGGAAAGGTGATTTTTAAGGATATGAGGTGAGCCTTTATTTATGATTCTATGGGTTATGCATGTGAGATGGTATGATTTGAAAAAAGAAAGGAAAGGTGAACAGGCAAGGTTACAAACCCCTTTAAACCCTAAGGTACCCATTAGTAGAAGATAAAGATCGATAGTAGCGAGTTTTAGAGAAAGCAAAACAAAAGTAAACAACAGCTTAAGCGGTAGTTAGAGTGACAGTTGAAATATTCGGTCGTTAGGGGAAATGAGGATTGTTTAGTAATATAAAAAGCAGTAAATGCTACAAACAGCACTTTTCACGAAGGAGGTCATCTGGAAGACTGATCTCTAGGTCCAACAGAACGTGGACGAGCTCAGTTGATGATCGTTCTATTGCAGAATGATTACATGCTCTTGAGGAGCTCTGAAACGAAATTCTGATTGGAGGAAATCATCTGGGAGGGAGATCTCAAAGTTGAGGGCTTCTTGGAAGATCTCTGTTAACAGTCGTTCATTAAAAGTGTAGTGTTTGTCGGCGAGAGCTCTATGTATGAAGTCATTAAATTCATCATAGGTCATTAGGAACTTGTTTATTCCTTGTTCTCCTACGAAGCGGAATTCACTTCCAGAGGCGACTGATTTGAGTTCTGCTTTGCAGGTCTGGATTTCCATGTCTTGCTTAACTGGGAACTCCTCTGTTTGTGTTCCCATTTCCTTATGCAAAATGGGAGCTACAGCCGGTGTCTGGATTTCCATTTCTTCAATTGTAGGTTCTTCCGTCTGAGTTCCTGCTTCAACACGAGCAGGAATCGGCATTGTCGGCGGTGCAAAGGCTGGGAGTACAACCTGAGGGGTTGGGGGAATAAACTGAGGGGTTGAGGGAATAACCTTAGGGGTCGGAAGGGGTTTGGGAATTGGAGGTTGGAAGGAAGGAAAGGATGAGGGGTTTGGGATATAATGACAAGGTTTGGGGTGTTCTGCAGGGGAAGGTTGAAGAGTTTGTGGTGGAGGTGGTCGATTTGTTCTTGGATCAATACGTGGTTCACATGGTGGTCGTCTTGGGGGCGATGGTTGTCTTTCTCGAGTTCTTGCTGGCGGTGGGTAGATGCCCTTCATCCTCCAGATTTTTTCCAGTCTGACAGGGCACCCCTTGAACCATGCATGATGTGACTGGTGGCAGTTTGGGCATCGGGCAACAGTGTGGTCCTTTGCTTTGAATTTGGCAAGGCATATATCCGTCTCATGCTTTTGGCTAAAAATACCGCAGACATGCTGGGCTGTGCACTCTCTTCTGTGATGCCCAAACCTCTGGCACTTGAAACACCTTAGAGGTTCAGGAATGAAGGCTTCGGTCTTGTAGGTACCAGATCCCAAGGCTGATGAAGTCTGAGATTTTGCCCTTGAAAGTGGCCTCAACCTTTAAAGTTTGCTCATCTGTTCCATCTTTGTTCTTCACGGTGCAACGTGAAGCAGTCATTATTCCTGGCACTTCCAAAAATTCGGTCCAAAGTGACGTACTAGGGACCTTGTAGATCATTGCCTTGGATATCTTGGCGGCTGGGTCTAAGATAAGACATGAGGAATCCATTTTTAAGAGTTCTGCAGACTGTTCATCTTTCGGGGTAATAATAAATTCCCCTATGAGATTCGGTCGGGCCTGAAGTTTTGCAGTGGGATATTTCTTCTCGAGTGCTAGAACTGCCGCGTAGGATGTTCGATCTTGCTGGGAAATTGTCCTGAATTTGGGAAGTGTCTTGGTAGGTGGTGCAGAAGTCGAGGAGTACGGGAGATTGATGACACTCATAAGGGTGTTTTTCCTTTTCTTTTGGACTTTCTGAAAGCCTTAGTCGTCGGGAGAGGGCGGGTCCACATGCTGGGGTCAGGAGGCGTAGGACGCTTCACTGAACATAGACATAAATTTGGCTAATAGCCTTTAAAGATTGTATGCTTTTGTTAGTCTTGCGTGTGTGGGTTGCAACTCCTAAATTTGCGTCCTGCCCGGGAAAACTGTCAAAAGAAGTTGCTCGAATAAAAATAGAATAATTTTTATGGGAAGAGCCATAAATGAACTAATTTTAGATCTTAATATTACAATATCAACAAAAATTGTGTGTTTTTTTTTCATTTCAACTATAATTGTTTATTTTTTCTCAACAAAACTGCATTTAGTTATTATTTTTTTTTTGTATCTTTTCGTCGTCATAATGGATCTGCCGAAGGAGAGAAAGAGAGTGAAGATACTCCGTTTTTCTATGCGTCCATTTCAGTGCTTTATGTTCAAGTTGAAGGGATGACTACACCCGCTCTCCTCTCTCTCTCTCTCCTCCTCTTCTCTCTCTCTCTCCCCTTCGTTAATTCCGTTGGTTACGGGACGAAAAAGAGTTTTTTTTTATTTATTATTATTATTATTTTTTTTTTTACCGAACTGAGAGCAAAGGGTTGTGTGAACTAAGTCTGTATGTATATATATATATATATAGATATATATATATATATATATATATATATATATATATATATATATATATATATATATATATATATATATATATATATGTCAATGTCTCTCTCTCTCTCTCAACAGACACTTGCAAAAGGTCACGTCGACCTTCTCTAAGCGACTGTTATTATTATTAAGATCCTAATACTTTTCTACGCCAGACTCTTGATTGTTGGGGCAGATGAAAATGCTTGGGATTTTTAAATAAGAGATTTTGAAAGAAAACCTCCTAATGAGGGTCACTGAAAGATGGAAATATTTGTATTATAAAAAGACATCTAGATGATCACTACTGAATGGTCTCATTGTACAGGGTGTTTATAAAAAGACACTAGACTGATCGAGTGATTATAGACGCTACTGAATGGTCTCATTGTACAGGGTGTCCATTAAGTCCCAGTACCATTCCGAGCAATAAATACTTCTAATGGTACTTGGAGTTTTTGGACACCCTGTATTTCTCCATCAGAAACATATGCCTAGCATCTGACCACCTGATTGAGTGATTATACATGTTATAGAAGGGTCTGTTATAT
>NC_087222.1:27866241-27900671 GCF_015104395.2 Macrobrachium nipponense
ATTTGTTTTATAAGACAATAAGTCATTGTTTCAGCTGTTGGGTTTCCTGTGTACTTTTTTGGGGGGGGGGTGGGGGGGGAGAACTGACGGCGCTTATGAGAAGTACCAAGTTTCACTTCGTTCAATTTAGCTAACAATTCCTTGAGAATATTAATCAATTTTCGTCTTTATTTCCATTTATTCAATTCTGCAAGATATTCATTTCCCACTTTTGGGAACAGGAAGATGCCATGTATCCTCTCGAGACATCGAGACCTTCCCCACTCTCCTATAGATGAAGGAACATTAAATTCATAATAGATATCTCCAAAAGAGTCCTTTTTCCAGCTCCGTTTATGCAAATGGCGCCGATTTCAGAATATCAGTGCTTCCATTGCTTCAGGAGACAATTAGGGGTCGTATACATGTCCCATTAAAAGCTCCTCCTCTGGAGGAGATCAAAGCCCTTTTGTAAATAGACAGAATATCTATCGAATTATTTTTTGTTATTATATGAATAAATATCTTCAATCAATTGTTTGTTAGAAGTTCTTTGTATTTTATTCATGTTAAGTGTTGTGAATGTTGGACCAGAGAAGTTGTGTATAAAAACCTCCCTTTTTTTAAAATTGTAGAATACGTACAAATAGCAGTTGGTTTATACCTGACACAAGATTGAGTGTCCCTCTTGATTCATGGTTTCAGCTGAAAGAGAGAGAGAGAGAGAGAGAGAGAGAGAGAGAGAGAGAGAGAGAGAGAGAAAGGCGTATCAGAAAATGTATTAAAGATAAATGGTCTAACGTCAGCAACTATTTATTCCCACCAGAAAGGAAACACCTGATTTCTGTCGCTCGTACAACAGAGTTTATTCCTGGGGGACTCTCATATGAGGTGCTCTCTCTCTCTCTCTCTCTCTCTCTCTCTCTCTCTCTCTCTCTCTCTCTCTATACCCGTCAGGCCCAAGGATTTGAGGAAAGTAGAGGAAGGAAGGAAATTGAAGAGAAAGACTGGAATCAGACGAAATCTTAAAAGACAAAAGTGTTTTTTCAAATCGGGGACGTCCCATCTGTTGTATTATTAATAATTATTCAGTAATTATGATAATTGTATTGTTGAGAACGCTACCAACAGTTCCATGATTCCTAATGCCACCGCCAGATGTCGGCGTGTGTTGTTGTTGCTGTAACCCGCTCATTACAATAAAGTTAAGTTGTAAACATGTGAGTTTATATCATGAATATCACCTTCAATGCACGACATCGAGACATGGTGGCAGCGGTGGGATTAAAAACGACATCTAGAACTCACTAAGCAAGTATTATGCAGTATAGGCCTTTTAGATTTCGTGTATAAGCCTAAAATACTGAGTGTTCCCGACCGGCAAACATGGCTTCGTCGACGGAAGGTCTTGTAGCCCCAGCAAAATTCACTGCTAGCCTAGGGGCAGACAACGAACGTGAATGGAAGTCTTTTAAGCAACGGTTCGAGATTTATTTACTTGCTTCTGAGAAGGACAATAAACCTGAAGAGATTAAGGTGGCCCTACTTTTAAACATTGGAGGTGAAGAACTTCTACAGATTTACAACTCTTTCGAATTTCCAGTCCCAGCAACCGGTGACCCTAATCCAGCCAATGTGTTGAAGGATGTTTTGGCGAAATTTGACGTCTATTTTTCTCCGCGCAAGAATGAACTTGTAGCAAGGTACAAGTTTCGAAGATGTATGCAGGAAACAAACGAACCATTGGAAGCCTATGTTACCAGATTGAAAATTCTTGTGAAGGACTGCAACTATGGTAACCAACGAGACAAGCAGCTGAGGGACCAAGTGGTGTTTGGATGTACTGAGGACAAACTTCGTCAGAAGTTATTTGAAGTTGAAGACCTTACCCTTGAGAAGACATAGGATTTGCGTGTGGCCTTTCAAGCAAGCAAAAGGCAGATGGACGTCGTCAAGTCTACTCCTCGCCAGACCAATGAAAGTGTGGCCAAAGTGAGAGAAAAGCCTAGAAGGGAGAAGACTACTGGTAGCAGACACGACGCAGACCATGATGGTAGGCCTAGGCATGAAAATAATGAAGGTAGGCCTAAGTCCAGTAGACCCAGTATTCCAACAAATAAGTTGCGCCCTTGCAAATTTTGTGGGGAAAAACATGAATGGCATAAGGAAAAGTGTCCAGCTCATGGTAAGAAATGTACAAAATGTGGTAAATATAATCATTATGCTGTTAAATGTAAAAGTAGGAAAATAAATTATGTATCAGGTAATGACAATGACTTTGATGTGAGTAGTTCAGATGAATCTGAATGTGAATATTTGCTTAAAGTGTCTAGTAAAAAGGATAAGCTAATTGAAGCTGATTTTGAAGTTATGGTAAAATAATCAAATTTCAAGTAGATTGTGGAGCTAGCGTAAATGTAATTCCTCAATATTTAATTCCTAATGTCAATTTAAAGCCTTGTGACACTACCCTAGAAGTGTGGACTTTAGAGACAGTTAGACCTAAGGGAAAGTGCAGGTTAGTAATTAGAAATTGCAAGAATAGGAAGAAATATAACCTTGAATTTTTGGTTGTTGATTGTAAATACACTCCATTATTAAGTAAAAGAACATCAGAGCAAATGGGACTTATTACAGTTATGAAAATATTTCTGCAACTAAAGATGTACTTGATAAATATGACAATGTATTTAATACTGATGTGGGTACATTCCAAAATGTTGTTAGACTAACCATTGACACAAATGCAGAACCAGTAGTGATTCCTAAATGCAGAGTTCCAATTAACCTTAAAAACAGAGTATGTAAGAAAATAAATGAAATGGAAAAACATAAAATAATAGCTAAAGTTGACCAACCTACTGACTGGGTGAGTCGGATGGTTGTAGCTGAAAAGAAAATTAAGGATTTAAGAATTTGTATTGATCCACAAGCTTTAAACAAGTCTCTGAAAAGGGAACATCATCCTACCCCTGTAATTGATGATATTCTACCCCAACTGTCAAAGGCAAAGGTTTTTTCATCTTTTGATTTGGCCAATGGGTATTGGCATTGTGTTCTTGATGAAAAATCTAGTTTTTTAACCACTTTTCAAACCCCTTTTGGTCACTACAGGTGGCTCAGACTACCATTCGGTTTAAATGTTAGTGGTGAGATTTTCCAAAAACAGTTACTCTTGAATCTTGAGAATCTTGATGGTGTTGTATGTATTGCTGACGATGTTATAATTTATGGTGTAGGTGAAACGTATGAGGAAGCTGTTAAAGACCATGATAGTAAGATAATCAAATTTTTGGAAATGTGCCAGGCTAACGGGTAATTAAAACTTAAACGTAAGTTAATGGCCCGTTATTAAGGAAAATCTGAAATCGCTTTCTTAGGTCATAAAATCACAAGTAAAGGTCTCATGCCTGACCCTAAAAAGGTGGAAGCTATCCTGAATATGAAACCACCTACTGATGTAACTGGTGTTAAAGAGTTTACAGGTATGGTTAATTACTTAAGTAAATTCCTTCCTAATTTATCTGAGGTGTTAGAACCAATAAGAAAATTAACTCATCAAAATACCAAATGGAATTGGACAGAAAAACAAGAAAAAGCTTTCATTGAGTTAAAAAGGCTAATCACTAATGCCCCAATACTGCAGTACTATGACCCAAACTTAGACCTTGTCATACAGTGTGACGCTTCGCAAAATGGGCTAGGTTCAGTATTGTTATTGTGTGGTAAACCAATTGCTTTTGCTAGCCGTGCTTTATCAGAAACCGAAAAACGGTACGCACAAATTGAAAAGGAAACACTTGCTATTGTTTTTAGTCTTAGAAAATTTCATGAATATGTATATGGTCGTAAAATAATTGTTGAGAGTGATCACAAACCTATTGCTAGTATTGTTTTGAAACCCTTGTGTAATGCTCCCAAGCGACTGCAAGGAATGTTGCTTAACATTCTACAGTACGATGTTGAAATCATACATAAAAAAGGTAAGGAAATGTATGTGGCTGATGCACTCTCAAGATCTTATTTGCCATTAGATAATTATAAAGAAAGTGAATTTGAGCAAGTTAACATGCTTGATTATTTGCCAGTAAGAAAAGAGCGTCTTGATGAAATTAAATATGAAACAGTTCGGGATGAGACTTTGCAAATTTTAAAATCCTTAATCTTAAACGGTTGGCCAGAAGGAAATGATGAGATACCTAATGTAGTCAAAGCCTATAGTCATACTAAGGATGAGTACTCAGTTCAAGACGGGTTAATTTTTAAGAGTAATAGAATAGTCATTCCATTAAACCTCAGACATAAGATAATGCAGGTCATTCATTCAGCACATATAGGAATTGAGGGCTGTCTACGGAGAGCCAGAGAATGTATCTATTGGCCAGGAATGAACTCTGATATAAAGCAATTCATCTTATCATGTGAAATTTGTAATAAATTCCCTTGTGCTCAACAAAAGGAAACTTTAATTAATCATGATCGGCCATGGCAAAAGGTTGGAGTTGATCTAATGAGTATTGAAAAGCATAATTATCTTATAACTGTTGATTACTTCAGCAATTTTTGGGAAATTGACTACCTAGAAAACACATTAGCCAGTACAGAGATTAGAAAACTTAAATCTCATTTTGCTAGGTATGGATTGCCCTATGTATTGATTAGTGATAATGGACCCCAATTTGTAAATGAGAATTTCAAACAGTTTGCAACTGATTATGATTTCGAGCATAGGACAAGTAGCCCTACACATGCCCAATCTAATGGTATGGTGGAATCTGCAGTGAAAACATCTAAACGTTTAATTAGAAAAGCTGTTGAAAGTAATAAAGATCCCTATCTAGCCATTTTGGACCATAGGAATACTCCTACCAGTGATAAAGACGCCAGCCCATCACAGTATAACCTAGGTAGGAGAACACGTACCAAATTACCAATGTTATCCAAGTTACTTGAAAATCAAAATGTAAATTTAGAGTTGGCTAAGGTAAAGAAGAAAATAAAAAATGCTAAGAGTAAATTCTATTATGAAAAAAATGCTAAAGATTTAAGTATTTTGCATGAAGGAGATAATGTACGTCTTAAACCTTATGTTTTGGGCAAAGAGGCCTGGGAAAAAGGAAAAGTTGTGGAACGATTAGATGAAAGGTCTTATCTAATTGAAAGTGAAGGCAAGCTATTTAGAAGGAATAGAGTTCAGTTGAAAGAAACCCCAAGTGATGTGCATATGCCCAAGGTAAATGAACCAGTAACTATTGACCTTATTGATAATGAAATTGAAACTCCTGTCAAAGTGGAAAATAAAGTTGAAAGTGACAGACAAACAAGGTCAACCAGAAATAAATTACCTTCTAAGTATTCTGATTATGAAATGTATTGATGTTTTATGTAATTTCTTTAATGTCATATAAATGTTATGATTATGAAGTGTCGATTTGGTATGTATATTCTTGAATGGCATGTTTAATTTTATACTAAGAATGAATATTTCAGTTTTGAACAGGTACAACCACATGTCTATTATAATGGTGTACAATGTTTTGAATGTTAATAACTTTTAGAGCTGATTATAGTCCTAACCAGTAACATATCAAAGTAAATTCAGTGTAGTATTTTAACTGATAATCTATCCAAATAAATTTAATTTTAAAAGAAGAAAAGATGTTATATTATTAATAATTATTCAGTAATTATGATAATTGTATTGTTGAGAACGCTACCAACAGTTCCATGATTCCTGATGCCACCGCCAGATGTCGGCGTGTGTTGTTGTTGCTGTAACCCGCTCATTACAATAAAGTTAAGTTGTAAACATGTGAGTTTATATCATGAATATCACCTTCAATGCACGACATCGAGACACCATCCATATTAGGAGGAGAGAAGGGGCGTGAATTAATTCGTATCAGAAAAGAGATTTCATAATCCTTAGTGACATTAAAGAAGCGTTTTTTTATTCTGTTCTGGAAGGGTCTGGAAGCCATGACGTCAATAATCTTAGAAAAGAAGAGTTCTGTCAAATGACATAAATATATAATATATATCTTTTGTGTAGAGAGCTCTCATCAGCACCTGCCACTTCTCCCAGCCTTCCTTTTCGTTCCAGCCTATAGTTCACGTTCTATCGAAGATGTTTGGCACTGGAAGAAGAAGCAGCAGTAGTTTGTTCACCTCTTCCAGGAATCCGTTTGGTGGAAGGAGTCTCGTTCCAGGTCCCCCGTCTGTCATCAGAGCTGAGTGAAAAAAATTCCACCTTTAATCATCACCTGAAGAGCAAAGGTGACAATATCTATCTTCCGTCTCCTCGCTTCTTCATGGGCTCTGGAACCTCGCGAGAGAGAGAGAGAGAGATTTCTCAGTTTTCCCAGATGAGTCTTTGTTGCCCAATGTTTACTTATGCACTCCTAGCTAACTTAAGTGGCCTCGAGTGTAAAAGGTTGGTAGAGGTAGAGTACTACTCGGCTGTTGAAGACAGAGAGAGAGAGAGAGAGAGGAATATCTCTAGGCACATTTGATCATCTTTCATTCAGCTTAGCATACCCTTATACAAGAACCCAGTGAATAAACCGTCCTTTCTGAAAATTTACTGTGAAATGGTCATCAGCAGATACCCAGGGCACAGACCCTGATCTTCACTTACATACCCTTCCACCAACTGCATGTAAGAGACCTCCTTTGGCCCAGGACGTTCTTAATTATTGCCAGAAAGCTGAATGACTCTTTTGGAGGACTTTTCTGTTCTGTAGCTGCTGCTGAATCCTGTGTATTGATTGTTCTAATGCTTCCAGCTCTTGGCTAAGTTCCTGTCTCCTGCTTAGGAGAGCTTTGAATGACTTTGGCAATCCTGGTGTTTGTGGGTAATGTTTCCTGTTTAAAATCTAGATGTGCATTGAGTTGCAAGTTGCAGAGTACTGTCAAAATGTGGAAGAACTGAAATCCCAGATCTGGAAACCAGAGGAAGCGTCAGTCAGTCAGTCAGTCAGTCACTGGAATGAACCTCACTGGAGCCATGAGGCCTCCTGCTCATCTTTATGCAGATCTCATTCCATTGATAAACAATCGGATGGGGGGGCTCCTTTTGGGGGAGGGGGGTGAAGCCCATTAAACCTTTGGTCCATAATTACTTTTCTGTTTTATGAGGCAACATTAAGACTCTGGGTCATCCCTTGGGAGAGATCCTACAGTTAATAGAGTCCTACAGGATTTTCATGGTCGTGAGGTTGAGCTATATATCTATCTGGATCCTCAGACTTTCAAAGCAAAATAGCGATGGGGACGTCATAGGAATCCAGTAGTCTTTTTCCCATCAATAACTGGTTATTCCCCATTGATGTCTAATTTCCATAAAGATAAGGATGTTTTCCATTGATATATGATATTTCCCCTTAGTATCTGCCATTTCCCAACGAAATCCTACTATTTACCATAGATATCTGTTGATTTCCCATTGTTATATAGCTGCTTTCCCCATCTAGATATAGCTATTTTCCCATAATTTTTTGGATGCTCTCCATCGGTATATATCTATCTATTCCCCCTTCAAATTCTGACAGTTACCATCAATATCTCTCTATTTCCATCGGTATCTGTCTATTCCCCATCAAATTCTGTCCATTTCCATCAATACCAGTCTATTTCCTATCGATATGAGACTATTTCCTATCATTATGTGACTATATCCCATCAATGCAAGTCTGTCTCCCCTCTATATCTATTCCCCATCAATATAAAGCTATTCCCCATCGGTATCCGGCCACCGGGTCTAGGACAACTGGCCACGGCCGACTGGCCGTGGTCCAGCTGGCCGTGGCTGACTTGCCGCAGCTCAACTGGCCGCTGGGGACAACTGGCCGCAGCCGACTGGCCGCAGCGGTAAGAGAGAGAGAGAGATTTTTATTATCTTTTGAAGGAAATTAGTGTTTATTTATTTATTTTTTTTTTAAATACCCTTTTGATTTTTGTGATTGTTGTTATTGGTTATAAACTCTTTCGAAGAAAACTGGTATTTATTGTTATTAATGGTTGTAAACTATTTTCATTTTTTAAAATGAGAGCTTGATACTTTGCCTATTGGACTGTTTCCTTTTTTAAATACATTGTTGAACTTTATAATTATTGTTGATGGTTGTAAGCTATTTATTTCATGTATACATATAATTTTTGAAAAGAGGTTTTCTCTAAGAAAAGAATAATACTCAAAAGGTAAATTTTATTAAACAGCTGAATTACATAGAAGTTATATAAAAGCTGAATTATTGGAATAAACAATTTAAGAAAATAAAAGATAATTAAAGATAAAAAAAGTTAAATTTCACTTAAAAGCTGAATTATTGAATAAAAAAATCAAGAAAATAAAAGATAATTAAAGATAAAAAAAGTTAAATTTCATTAAAAAGTTGAATTACTGGATTATAAAAATTGCTTAAAATAGCAGCTACATAACTATATATCTTAAGAGTAGTTATGAGCAATTCCTCTCAGAAACTCTAAAATATTTCTGTTCTCAAACTACTGTAACGCCACTGATTTTATACGAGCATCAGCTTCTCGGAATTTCTTCAATTTAATGGGCGGTGTTTGACCAGCAATCAACTGTTCGTAATAAAGATCTCGTCCTCGTTGCACCCTTTTCAAACTATCGATAAACTTCCATATTGTTGGATGTTGCATCCCTAGTTCATTTTGCAGCCTACGATGAGCAGCTTCGGCATGATTGTTGGTTCTATCCTCATCATTTATGCATCGTTCGTAAACATTCCAAATGTGTAACGGAAAAAGGGGAGAACGTCTGCCGTTGCCCCTTTTGTTCATTCTTCCAACATAATTGTCTTCCAGCCAATCTAGAAGTTCTAGAAGTTTCTGTGGAAGGTCATCTGCTAATTCCATTATAGCTGCTGTAATACGATCGGGTGGTACAAATGCTAAGGCAATTATCATTTTAGCACGCAGAGGAAAACTGGCGTCAGTATTGTATTGTTGAGATAATCCTAATGATGTTAATTTTTTGTAGACATTCTGCGCAAAGTGGAAAAAAACAGCCCCTAATATTAGTAGATGGGAAATAATATTGAAGACTTTTGAAATGCCCTATTTCATGATCACAGTATATTACTTCTGGCTGTAGACTTGGTGGAATTTCTAAAAGCATAGAATACAATTTATCATAAGTTGTACGTAGTTTATTTGGAAGTAGCGCATAGATGAACGGATGCATACCACCGTCCATCTCACTAAGAATCACATACACTTGACAAAAAAAAAAACCGGTGGTGTGATTTTGAACGTGAGAGAGACAGAGACAGAGACAGACAGACAGACAGTCAGAAAATTTTTTTTTTCTCTCATCTCTTCATCTATGGCCAGTTGGGCTACGGCCAGTCGGCCCCTGCGACCAGTTGGGCTGCGGCCAGTCGGCCCCGGTAGCCAGTTGGGCTGTGGCCAGTTGTTCCATTCCCCCGGCCACCCACCTCCCCAAAAGACGACAGGAAAGTGCCCGAAGGATGAGGAAGGAGGACGTCCCATTTACCGGACGCGACAGTCTCAGTTGTTTGGACAACAAATGGCCCAGTCTTCGACGCCGATTGAAAGGCCAACAATATCATCATCATCAGGGCAGCGTCATCAGTCGGTGCCTAATTAGCGGAAGGAAGAGTCGGTGTCATCAAGTCGGTCTGTAATTAAGTCTCTCGGTGGCAGCTAGGGGCCCAATTGGTCCCTTCAAAAAGTGGTTCTGTCTTCAGGACAATTTGTTTCTGATGCTCGTGCAAGGGTTCAGACGTGAGTGTTCTGTATTGTACTAGGCATATATGAGGGTTCTTTTTTTATTTTTTATTACATTACCGTGCTTTTCTCACTTCCTTTCTTTCTCACTCTCTCACTCTCTCTCTTATCCTCCCTCTCATCTCTCAGTTCCTCTTCTCTCTCTCTCTCTCTCTCTCTCTCTCTCTGGTGTCCCGGGAATTCTCCTGAATGGCTTATACATAAGAGGCCTCGTTGTCGTCTCCTGTCGCTGGGAATGAGCGGAAGTTAAGACTTTCGGGGCAAAAAGTTTGAGTGTCTGGTGGAGCCTCGAGACCTGAGAGTAATTGGACAATGGGATGGGTGAGCGTTGTGGTATTTGGCTAATATCGACACACAGACGTAACACATATATACCAATACCCAATATACCTAAACTAATAACGGTCCAAGGGGCGTCAAGACTAAATTAGGCCATATCGGCCTATAGGTACAAACACCAGCTGCAGGATAATCTCAGGTTAGCGAACCGCTTTCCTTCCTTTGATTTAACTGTGATAAACATCCTCTATCTCCCGCCCCCCTTAATTGTGCGCATATTTTAGGAGATTAGAAACCCCATGAGGCCCAAGTGTGCATAAAGGAAGGCTAAGGGCTTCAAATGATTGGTTTCGAAGAGAAATACGACGAAGGCCAGATAGCAGCGATTATGATTTCGTACCAGGAACCCGGAACTATCGGAGATTATCTGTGTGTATCGTCGGTGCTTCCTGATGCTTTCTCTCTCTCTCTCTCTCTCTCTCTCTCAGAGGATAGCAGGATAGTTCACGATGCTTCCGTTGACCTAAGTATTGCATTCTGTACGAGATTATTTATTTAATGTACCCAGTGGTCAGTTGACTGTGCTTGGGCACTGTCAGGGTATGTAAAGGAAGTCAACTAGAAGGGGCAGCGCCCCCTGGGGCCCAAATCCTCCGATGGGGACAAGAATTATGGGTCTAAAAAGAAGTATATTGATATTGCAAAGGTAACATTCCTATCGGTTGAGTCTAAACATCTAATCTATTTTTCATTGAAAATTATCGAAAAAGCGTAACGTAAATCAAGATTTGGGTAATGTATTTATAGATAATAGTCCATTGCAAGTATATTACCAGAGGAGGAATATTCCCAGGAATCGTGTCATTCCTGGGAACATTCGTCAGGATAATCCAGGTATTCCAGGTGACGTAATTGCTTTATACCTGAGATTCGAGTGGGAGAGAATTTACCTCCAGAGTTATCTTATAGTCTCATTATTGGTTTATTATTGAGAGAGAGAGAGAGCAGTGTATATGAAGCTGATGATTCGTATAACATTAATGAAATTATAACCGATTGCATTTATGGGCTTATGAAATACTTCTGTAACCTTTGGCAATCTCTCTCTCTCTCTCTCTCTCTCTCTCGCTCTCTCACTCTCTCTCTCTCCTTCTGTTCATTCTCCATCGTGCCAAGTGGATTTATGAGTAGTTTGAAATAAGATAATAGGCAAAACATATATTCGATCAAAAATTAATTAATCGTAAAATTACCGTAAAAATATACGGTTCCCAGCCGTATTTCACTAATACGGGCGGCTATCCATTTTACTTTATATTGTGGTTATATTTTACGGGCAAGTTACCGTAATAAGACCGCCTACCTGAAATTACGGGAGAGCCCCGTATTTGAGGTATAGTCCTTATCATAATTATTCATATAACTTAAATGTTTTCTGACAGAATTATGTTAAATGTTAAGACTAAGCCTATATGAAACATTAAAAGCTTCAAATTTTTTCCTAAATCATTAAAAATACAATATTGTAGAAGTTATTAGTTTTATTATTATTGCATTGGCATCTGTCTATATGAAGTTGCCATCCGCTACCATCCCACGTAACTACAAAATTATTAGTGTACCAATATAATAATATACTTGTACATTTACCATTTTAATGTATGACACTTACCTGGCAGGTATATATATAGCTATATTCTCTGTTCCACCTGGCAGAAATTTTCAAAACTCGCGGCAAACGCTAGTAACCTATTAGTAGTTCAGGCAACCACCACCCCGTTACCGTGGCGCTAGCGCTAGGAACCGTTCCCAATTGGGCCAGATTTTCTCTGCCAGCCGAACCGGCAACATTGTTGGTGGTTCCCTGCTAGGATTTTCATTCTCGTTGCTGACTTTTCATGGATTTTTGGTATTGTACTCGGAAACGTTAGCTTGGCATTCGCTTTGGATTGTTCTTTAAGATGTCTGATACTGGGAGTATGTTTAGAGTGTGTGTAAAAGAGGGGTGTAAGGTAAGATTGCCGAAAGCTTCGGTCGACCCTCATACCATTTGTAAGAAGTGTAGGGAGAATGTGTGTACTTGGGAGAATAGATGCATTGAATGTGAGAATTTATCAGAGAAGGAATGGAAGATATTTATGAAATATGTTGAGAGACTTGAGAAAGATCGTGTAAGGAGGTCTGTTTCTCGTAGTGAGAAGCAATTCTTTCTAGTAAAAGGGAGTGAATGTATTTCCTCTCCAGCTCCTTCTAATGTAGAGTTGGTAGTTCCTTCTCCCCAGGTATCTCCTGCGCCCGCTGCTGTATCGGAGGAGGCGAACGATACAAATATTGTGAAGGTGTTCGCTGCCCTTGCGTCCATGGGCGACCAGATACAGCGACTTACAGATAGAGTTAGTGCTTTCGATGTCAGTGAAAGTGTAGTGGAGGGGGCGTCTGATCGTCTCTCTCGTGCTCCTAGACCTAGACCTCTGTCAAGCTCCCAGACCCAAGGGAGAAGGCATGTCGACAGTCGAAGGGAGGCGAGAGAGGTTTTGTCACGGTCAGGCGTCCCTTCGAACAGTCCTGTTGCAAGTTCCCAGGCTGTTGCAGTTCGCCGCAGAAAAGGCGTAACTGGGAAGTGTGCGTCCTCGGAAGGTTCGACTTCCGAGCGAGAACGTCGGTATGCAGTGGTGTCTCGCCCCCTCAAGAGGACTTTCAGGACATCAACTGCTTTCGAGAGACAGGCTCAAGATCGTGAGGCTTGGAGTAGTCCTGAGGTGTTGTCCTCCTCGGAAGACGGGGACGCAGTGCCGATCAAGAGGAAAAGGATTTTTCGTGCTAGAGAGGACTCAGGGCGCACTGGCGCTATACGTCCTTCTCGGCCTGGTATTTCGATGGGAGAATCTCCTCCATCTTCTTGTGTATCTTCCCCTCGTCTTTCTCCGTCGGGTAGAGTACAAGATCGCTCTCCGTTAGGTCGCAGTCCCGCTCGTAATCCTCCTCCTTCGTCGTCTACCATTCAGGAGGATAGTACGAAGGGTTTCTTAAGGGAAATGCAGTCCAAGCTGGCAGTTCTGGTGAAGTCCTGGGATGCGCCTGAGCAAGCATCTTCGAGGCGTAAGGACGATTTCCTTCCCATTAAGTCTTCTAAAAGGGAATACAAGGACGCGTTCGCCGAGGACTCAGGGCGCACTGGCGCTAGGAGGACAAGCGATCGCTTGGTTTTGCAGGACGCAGAACACAGGAAGAAAATAGTTTCGGAAGAAGCAGGACGCAAACATCAGGACGCGGGACCAATTGTGGACGCAGGACGCAGGCGACAGGAAGCAGGCGTGTCTACGATGGACGCAGGACGCAGGCGGCAGGACATCGAGAGGCGGCAGGACGCCGACTCCTCGGTAGCCGCAGGAGCAGGCGGCGGCAGGACGCTATTCCGTCAACGAAGCGTCAACACGACAATGAGTTACAAGACATTTCTTCAGCAGAAGAGGAATTGGAATTAATTGAGGAAAAGAATACGGAACCTTCTTCAGATTATAAGGTTCTGACTTCACGTCTTATTGCTGTTTTTGAGGGGGAATTTAAACCGACAGCTCCGTTATCCCCCTTATCACAGTTTTCCAAGACTAGGACTCCAAAGAAGTCCTCTTTCCTTAAAATGACGATGTCAATTTCGGCGAAGAAGGCCCTTCAACGTGTGAATGACTGGATGAAGGATAAGAAAGAAGCGGGAAAATACTCTTTTGTTTTTCCACCAGCTAAGTTAGCTTCTAAATCAGGAGTATGGTACGCTACTGGAGAAAGTCTAGGCCTGGGAGTACCTGCCTCCTCCCAGGGGGACTTCTCCAGTATAGTAGACAGCTCACGCAGACAGGCGTTACAGTCTGCTAAGGTCTGGTGGACGTCTTCAGAATTTGACCATCTTTTTAAAGGGATTTTTAGGACTTTCGAAGTCTTCAATTTCCTGGATTGGTCTTTGGGAGCACTAGCGAACTCCCTAGAAGAAGAGGATTCGCAGGATTTAGAAACAGCTAAGAGCATTATGTCCTGCATGGACAAGGCTCTGAGAGACGGAACGAATGAACTGGCTTCGTTATTCACAGCAGGAGTACTTAAGAAGAGATCGCTGTTGTGTTCTTTCGCTTCAAAAGGAGTTTCTAACTCTCAGAAATCGGAGTTACTGTTCTCTCCTCTTTCGAAACAGCTGTTTCCTTCAGAGGTGATTAGGGATATAGCTCTCTCCCTTTCTCAGAAGGCCACTCAAGATCTTCTCTCGTCTTCAGTTAAGAAGTTCTTACCACCCAAGTTGGTGAAGAAGACTCCAAAGGATACTAGGCCTTCGCAACAGCCCTTTCGAGGAAGAACATTCGCTCGACCCGCCTTTAGGGGTAAGAGAGTACCCGCTAAAAGAGGAGCCAAGACCCCCTCTAAAGAATGAGAACTCAGTCCTCCAGACGACAGTGGGAGCCAGACTTCAAGGTTTCTGGGAAGTTTGGCAAGATATGAAGGCAGATCCCTGGGCTGTCAACGTAGCTCGGGAAGGGTACAAGATTCCTTTCTTGAAGAGACCTCCTCTCGCAACATCTCCGAGAGCCCTCGGGGCAAATTACAACGATTTAGTGAAGAAAGCGGCTCTGTGGGAGCAAGTAGCTTCCATGCTAGAGAAAGGAGCCATAGAGCCTGTTCTGGATCACGAATCTCCGGGATTTTACAACCGTCTGTTCCTGGTTGCAAAGTCCTCGGGAGGTTGGAGGCCAGTTCTGGACGTAAGTCAACTGAATCTTTTCGTAGAAAAGACCAAGTTCACTATGGAGACGAACGATTCAGTAACTCGGCCAGCGTACGTCCAGGGGACTGGATGGCGACCCTGGACTTACAAGACGCATACTTTCATATTCCGATTCATCCAGGAAGCAGGAAGTATCTAAGGTTTGTGATTCAGGACAGGGTCTTTCAGTTCAAGGCCCTATGCTTCGGCCTTTGCACAGCCCCTCAAGTGTTCACGAGGATGATGTCCAATGTGGCGAGATGGTTACATTTAAGAGGGATCAGAGTGTCTTTTTATCTGGACGACTGGTTGATAAGATCCCAATCAAGAAGTCAATGTCTGGAGGACTTGAGTCAAACATTGGACTTAGCAAAAGACCTAGGTCTGGTAGTAAACATGGGAAAGTCTCAATTGGATCCCCAACAACAGATAGTTTATTTGGGGATTCAGATATCGGCAGTGACTTTTCGGGCTTTTCCGTCCCCCGAAAGGCAAGCCCAATGCATTCGGAAGGTGCAGGACTTTCTAAAGAAGGACCGATGCTCAGCAAGAGAGTGGATGAGTCTACTGGGCACACTCTCTTCGCTAGAGAGGTTCATTTCTTTAGGAAGACTGCACATGAGACCTCTACAGTTTTTCCTGAAGGATTCATGGCCAAGAAAATTGCAACCGGATTCCTTCCAGTTTCTAATTCCGGCCGAAGTAAGGAGGATTAAAGTGGTGGCTAACTCCAGGCAGGTTAGCAAGAGGGATGTCGCTTCAGCAGAAGAGCCCAGACCTCGTCTTATTTTCCGACGCGTCGGACGTGGGTTGGGGGAGCGACATTAGGCCCTCAAGAAGGTGTCGGGACTTTGGAGCAAGGAAGAAACAAGTGGCACATAAACAGGAAGGAACTGATGGCAATTTTCTTGGCTTTGAAGCACTTCAGAGAGTTGATTCGAGACAAGACGGTGCAGGTCAACTCGGACAACACCACGGCTCTGGCATACATCCGAAAACAAGGAGGAACTCATTCCTTTCCCCTTTACAATCTGGCAAAGGAAGTTCTGCTTTGGGCGGAAGAGGAAAAGGTCGTGATACTCACCAGGTTTATACAAGGAGAGAAGAATGTGGGTGCGGACCTGTTGAGCAGAAGAGAACAACTTCTCTCGACGGAGTGGACGTTGCACATGGAGGTTTGCCAGAGCCTGTGGAAGTTGTGGGGCCGTCCAGTAGTAGATCTGTTTGCGACAGCCAGAACAAAAAGGTTACCAACCTATTGCTCTCCGGTTCCAGACCAGGAAGCAGTGGCGGTCGACGCATTCCTGATGGATTGGTCAAACTTAGATCTGTACGCTTTTCCTCCGTTCAAGGTACTGGGGAAAGTGATGAAGAAGTTCAGGGAGAGCCAAGGAACGAGGATGACCTTAATAGCCCCGTTTTGGCCGGCCCAAAGTTGGTTTCACAGAGTTACTGGAATGGACAGTAGATACGCCAAGGACTCTTCCTCTAAGAGTAGATTTACTCAGACAACCCCACTTCGACAGGTTTCACAAGAATACCCTCGCTCTGGGTCTGACTGCGTTCAGACTATCGAACGTCTGGTCAGAGCGAGGGGATATTCTAGAGAGGTGGCCAGTGCAGTGGCTAGAGCCAGAAGAACCTCCACAATCACAGTATATCAGTCGAAGTGGGACAATTTCCGGAAGTGGTGTAAGAACAGGAAAGTGTCTTCATCCAGTACCTCTGTGACCCAAATCGCAGATTTCCTTCTATACTTGAGGAAGGATTTACACTTGTCAGTTTCGACAATCAAAGGTTATAAGAGTATGCTAACCTCAGTGTTTAGACACAGGGACCTAGACATCTCGAATAACTTAGACCTTCGAGATCTGATTAGGTCATTTGGTACGAAGAAACAATCACAATGCAGGCCACCTGCTTGGAACCTTGATGTGGTCTTGAAGTATTTAACTTCTAGCAAATTCGAGCCTTTAGAGGAAGCCTCTCTGAGAGATCTTGCTAAGAAGACTATCTTTTTAGTAGCATTGGCAACTGCTAAAAGAGTTAGTGAGCTTCAGGCCATATCGAAGAAGGTGGGATGGAGACATGGCAACGCAGTGTGTTCATTCCAAGAAGGTTTCTTGGCCAAGAATGAGAATCCAGCTAATCCTTGGCCAAGATCCTTTGAAGTTTTGGGTTTGGCTGAGTTAGTGGGTCACGAGCAAGAAAGAGTTCTCTGCCCAGTGAGAGCGTTGCGGTGTTATATGGAAAGAACAAGAGGTATCAGAGGGAAGTCTGATGCTCTGTGGTGTTCAGTTAAAGACCCCAGTAGACCCATGACGAAGAACGCTCTAGCCTTCTTCATGAGAGAGTTAATTAAAGAGGCTCATATGCTGTGTCAAGAGCAGAGCTTTGGTATTTTGAAAGTGAAGGCTCATGAAGTCAGGGCAGTGGCGACTTCATTAGCTTTTAAAAAGAATTTAGCCCTCAAGGAAATTATTGAATCCACATATTGGAGAACTAATTCAATATTTGCGTCTCATTATCTTAGGGATGTTCAGACAACCTTTGATAATTGTCAGACACTAGGTCCATACGTGTCCTCTGGTACAGTATTGGGCAAAGGAGTTACTACCCCATAACCTTCTTTTAAGCTAGTTGATTTTATTAGGTGATGGTGTTTGTGTTTATTGGTTGTCTGAGAAAAGTGTGCGGTACTTTTCTCAGTCTTGTTAGTATTATCCGGTGATGGTGTGTGTGTAGTTCAGGTGAATGATCGAGTACTAGCTTGAATGCCGTGGCATAAGAGGGCTGTACGGTTCTGTCAACACATTGGTCACGTCCAGTTGTCAGTTCCAGTCTTAGCTTCTTCAACATACAGGACACTTCCTTGTTGAGAGCTACTAAGGTTTAAGCAGGCTTAGAGGCAGGACCTATGAAGTCAGCTACCTTAGCAGGTAAGGAACCTGGAGTCTTAATAATATTTTAATAATATTTTTATACTCTAAGAATGTTGCTGTCCTTGACCCACCTCCAAATGTGTCAATCAGCTATATATATACCTGCCAGGTAAGTGTCATACATTAAAATGAAGTTTTTATGATAAAACAAAGTTTAATGTATACTTACCTGGCAGGTATATATATAGCTATATTCTCTGTTCCACCTGGCAGAAATTTTCAAAACTCGCGGCAAACGCTAGTAACCTATTAGTAGTTCAGGCAACCACCACCCCGTTACCGTGGCGCTAGCACCAGGAACCGTTCCCAATTGGGCCAGATTTTCTCTGAACCCTGTCTCCTGAGGGGAGGCGGGTGGGAATTAAATTATATATACCTGCCAGGTAAGTATACATTAAACTTTGTTTTATCATAAAAACTTCATTTCCAGTATTACGTTTTATGAAACAGGCAAAAAATATAAGATCCACTGTATATTCAAAGGACCAAAAACATCATATATACTACAATTATCCCGATCAGATACGCATTTCGCAATGCTCGTGTTTTCATTTTGGTGGCTCGAGGCGCCAAAACACTTGAAATGAAAACAACGAAAACACTACAGCTGTCAAGTCTGCTCTACTCTCCAGCGAGAAGTCTTGTGGTTTCTTCTACTGTGACGAAGATCGAAGAGTAAACAGCATCAGGTGAGTTTTAAGAATAGGTGTATGCTTTTGTATTAGATATGATAAAACTTTACTGTAGTTGTGGCCTATAATAAGATTGTATGAAGACTGCCTCCGTCGATGTCTGGCGGGACGAGCTAGTACCTATTCCCCTTTATACAACCTGTATATTTAGATGGTAATAAATAATCCAGGACTAGAAAGTACAATTACCGTACATTGTTTAGTGAAGCTATGTGGTAAACTTCTGATAAACATCCCATTAGCATAGATTGTTAACCTAGACCATAGGGCTATATCCTAGGCCATGTTCAGAGCCACCTTCAGGAAAAGTACTTTAACACCCCCTGAGACAGGAGATGGGCACCAGTCACGAGTCTCATGTCTTGAGGTGTTGCTTCACGACCGATGACTCGTGGCTGGTGCCCAACTCCGGTGTCAGGACGTGTTAAAGTACTTTTTCTGAAGGTCCGAAGACGGTTAAGGTGGCTGCAGCTAGTCCGCTCGGTTGTTTACCCTAGGCTAAACCAGACTGGGTGAAAATAGCAGTCTACCATCTGTTGGAGTTGCTAGCCTAATTGTACGGGTACAAAGCAAGTAATTGTGCTATGTAACTTGTGAACTTATGTGATCTGGTAGATCTAAGCCATAGATACCTAGGGTAAACAACCGCATGGCCTGGCTCAACTCACCGACGATCACGGCATGCCACCCTCCGAGAAAGTACTTATAACGCGTCCTGACACCGGAGATGGGCATCAGTCGCGACTTGTTGTTGGTGAGAGACGGAGGTAAAGACCTCTACTCTCCTTTCGAAGTAAGTATTTTCTTCAAAGTTAGAAATTAAGGCCAAATTTAAAGCATTAAACAGAGGGTAGTGAAAAGGGTGTCCAACGCAGTGCAAATCTCACCAAAACACTTTCGAAATTTTTACTTACGCTTGAATATTTTAGAAGATTGACGCCATCTTGATGTTTGCGGAGTCGCTTGTGTCAACAAACTTCCCATTTCCTGTGATAAATCCGCACACCACTTGTACCCACAGACGCTGTGGCACTTTCATCTCAACAATTGGAACACGGTCCCTAACCACAACGTTTTTAAGGAAACTACTGTTTTGGTAGAAGACGATGACGAAGCGTGCACTAGACAATTATTTAAATAAATAGTAAAACATCAATATTTTACTTATTTATGATGATTAATTTGAAAATATTCGTTATTGAAAAAGTAACTCGATTCTGACTCAAATTTAAGTAATTATATTTCGGAATTAGAACCTTCTTTTAAGTCCTGTATTATGATATCTCAACATCTTGACAATTGTACTTATTGTAGATGAATTGCTATACTCAACTTTTTTGCAGAACAGTTTACCAGTTATTCATGCAGATTGTTATCAGCTATTCATGTAATTGTTATAATCGTAATGCGCATATATATCTTTATTATTTACTTTTGGATACATGAAGATGTTTTACTCCCGTAGTGTGACGCAATCGCTTTCGGTCCCTGGCCCTCTGTCTGTTTTCGCACCATAAGAAATTAATGGGGCCGAATTTGCAATGACCAGAAAGTCGTTAAAAGAGGAAAGTTAGCATTGAGGGGCATATGTTTTGATTGAGAAAAATGCAAATTTATACAATAGCTAGCTTGTAAAAAATACTTTATTACAAAAAACTTGATTGACAACTAAGCAGCATACCTACTATGGGTTTCAGAGACAATGCAAGCACGGTTTTTGGCAATATTTCTGTAACAAACACTCTTATCAGAACGAGATTTTGCTATAGTGCAATACACCCAGTGCCGTAATTTATAAGGGTATCGTGAATCACTAATCGTAAAGAATAACAACACTTGTCCTTGTACCAAGAGACAAAAACTCCATTATCCAGAAATGGATACGAATACGTGTAAAAAGCTCCAACCCCCCCCCCCCCCCTCCACCGCCACCCCTGTCCTTCTTCCTTCCTTCGCCTTCCTTTCTCTCTCTCTCTTGCCAATTGGTATGTGTTCATCCTTCAAACTGGGTAAAAGACTTAAACAAAACGTGGAAATTGGTGAAATTAGCTTATGTATTGAAAGTATATATACATAAATATTAAAGCAAATTTATCATATTGCATTACTATGACAACTAGAATTCATGGAAACAGTTTATAATAATGCATCGACGTATGTGTGAATCTCCACTAAATGTGACAACAATGATTTTGCCATTCTTAGAGGAATATTGTCAATAAAGGAAGTAGTACTAGTGGAAGGTGCACTTTTATTTAGTAGCAGTCTACAAATCTGCTTAAACTGATTACATTTAACCTTTGATTTCAAATCAACTTCATGAATATAAACAATAACACAGCTGATATGTCACTGGAAGTGGGGGGGGGGGGGATGCCCCAAGGTTGGTGGGGTTGGGGCCAGGGGTATATATGTAGCTAGTATAGTGTGCAGTCTATATGTATCCTTCCAAACATAAATCAGGATTTGGGTGAACGAATGGCCGAAGATATCTCACACACCCCTTAAGACTGGAGCCTCCAGGAACGACATGGAGTCAATTGGGTTTACCTGGTTCATATTGGATTCCTGGAATGTCAAATCGGGTTAAAAAAGAGGTGTGGGGGTGGGGGGGGGGGGGAATCGAGACTGACCTCCTTTGCTGGGAAGAATCATTGCCTTCTGGAGGTGAATTTCATGATAAAATAGAATCTAGAATGTTGACCAAGGCATTGATGCAGATGCACAGAACATATAAATAATATTATTCTATTGAACATCAGAATAAGCAAAAAATCAACAGGAATTATTTAAGAAAGAAACTCAAACTGATACAAAACTTGTCTTAAAATTATATCAAGTTAAAACGTTAAAAGTCACAAGAGGAAAGCTATAGTTCGAATCCCTGTCTGTCCATCTTTGACTCATCTCTTATTTTTCTTCATTTATTCCCCTTATTAATCAATTATTCATTTCTCTATCATTTCATTGTGACATTTGTGACCAGGATGAGCCATGAGCATTATGGCATATCGTGAAGCTGAGAGAGAGAGAGAGAGAGAGAGAGAGAGAGAGAGAGAGAGAGAGAGATCTATTAACTACGACAACTCCAGCCAAAAAAAGGTCCCCATATATAAAAATGAAATTGGTATCTATGAGATCATTCGAAAGTGAATCTTTTTAGTTAACTTTGTAATGAAGGAGATGAGTAAGTACCTCTTTTATCATAGAATACCGTGGATAGAACTGCCCTAAATATGTGTACTAGGCTACTCTGTACACGCAGGTGGTCAGATGCTAGGCCTAATTTCTGATGAATAGGCCTATATATCTTTAGGCACTCTGTTTTACATATACTATCATTAACCTACAGATTATGCCGCCAGATATAACACAGACCCTTCAATACCATATATAATCACTCAATCAGGTGGTCAGATGTTCTGATAGAGAAATACGGGGTGTCCAAAAAGTCCCAGTACCATTAGAAGTATTTATTGCTCGGAACGGTACTGGGACTTTATGGACACCATGTACGAGCCCCTTCAGTAGTGATCAGTCTAGTGTCTTTTTATAATATAAATATTTCCACCTTTCAGTGACCCTCATTAGGGAGGTTTTTCTTTCAAAATCTCTTATTTAAAAAACCCAAGCATTTTCATCTGCCCCAACATTCAAGAGTCTGGCGTAGAAAAGGATTAGGATCTTAATAATAACAGTCTGCTTAGAGAAGGTCGACGTGACCTTTTGCAAGTGTCTGTTGAGAGAGAGAGAGAGAGAGAGTGAAAGACACAGACATATATATACAGACTTAGTTCACACAACCATTTGCTCTCAGTTCGGTAAAAAAAATTAATAATAAATAAATAAAACTCTTTTTCGTCCCGTTAACCAACGGAAGTAACGAAGGAGAGAGAGAGAGAGAGAGAGAGAGAGCGGGTGTAGTCATCCCTTCAACTTGAACATAAAGCACTGAAATGGACGCATAGAAAACGGAGTATCTTCCACACTCTCTCTCTCTCTCTCTCCTTCGGCAGATCAATTATGTCGACGAAAAGATACAAACAAGTGAATAAATAACTAAATGCAGTTTCTGAGAAGAAATAAAATTACAGTGAAATGAAAAAACAGATAATATTAATTATATTGTAATATTTAGGTTCCAGATTTGGTTCATTTGTGGCTCTTCTCATAAAGACATATTTCCTTTTTATTCGAGCAATTTTTTTTTGGCCTGATGCCGGACAGGACCCACTTGTGTAATGAATTCTTTAATGTATTCCCTATACTATTTTTAATCGGTCAATTTGTCCGTATATACTTTACACAGTGTTTTTATTCAAGGAAATTGTCTTTTACAAAATATGTCGGGTACCCTGGGAGTTGGCAAGAATGATATCAGGAATGGTAAATTTAAGGAAATCAAAAATTGACAGTAAAATTAGGATATTTAGAATTATTATCATATCAACAAAGGCTGAACAGAGGAGCTGCTGAATTAGATCACAATCGGAGAGTAATACAACGCACGAGGGAGAGAATGAATACTACATCGAGTATACATCAGTGGTATATACATGAGTATAGTAACCAATTTACAGGGGTCATATTCACGTTCTCCTGCTGAAAGCGTCGACGGGTAAACAGATGATTTCGGGGGGGCGTAATAGACTTACTCACAAACACATACAGATATGTCTCTCAGTAACCGCCTTTTGCACTCTGCTTTGGTAAAAAGACGGAAATGGAGTGAATTTAGAAATGGTAGAAAATAGCCGAAAATTTCCCTTTCTGATTAACCCTTAAACGCCGAAGCGGTAAAAAAAAAATGTCTCCCGTGTGCCGGAGGTGTTTCAGAGTGAGCGCCGAAGCAGAAAAAATATTTTTTTCAAAAAATCACAGCGCGCTTAGTTTTCAAGATTAAGAGTTCATTTTTGGCTCCTTTTTTTGTCATTGGCTGAAGTTTAGTATGCAACCATCAGAAATGAAAAAAATTATCGTTATCATATATAAATAATGCGATATATGATAGTGCAAAAACGAAATTTCATATATAATTGTATTCAAATCGCGCTGTGCGCAAAACGGTTAAAGGTAACGAGTTACTTCTTTTTTCGTTGTAATGTACACTAAATTGCGATCATTTTGGTATATAACACATTGTAAAACGATAAAAACAACACAGAGAAAATGTTATCACAAAATAATGCATGAATTCGTAACGCACGGACGTAAACAGATATTTTTTTCAAAAATTCACCATAAATCTAAATATTGTCCTAGAGACTTACAATTTCTTTCAAAATGAAGACAAATGATTGAATATTACTATACTGTAAGAATATTAGCTTACAAATGCAGTTTTCGACCATATCTGACTAGGTAAAGTTGACCAAATGTCGAATTTTTTATATATATATTTTTTTATATGCAATTATTTCGGAAATAAGAAAAGCTACAACCCTTCAATATTTTTCGTTTTTATTCTACATAAAATTGCGCACATTTTCATATATAAAACTCTATGAAATGCCTAATATGAAACGGAGCAAATATTCCGAGAATGGAACGTACGCATTTCGGAGATTTGTGGCGGAGAATCCGCGTGCTTAGGGAAGGAAAGATTTTTTTTAAAATTCACCATAAATCTAAATATTGTGCTAGAGACTTCGAATTTGTTTCAAGATGAAGATAAATGACTGAATATTACTAGACTGTAAGAGTTTTAGCTTACAATTGCGTTTTTCGACCATTTCGGTAGAGTCAAAGTTGACTGAACGTGTTTTTTTTTCTATTTATCGTGATTTATATGCAAATATTTCAAAAAATGAGAAAAGCTACAAACCTTCAACTTATCTTTTTTATTGAATTCTACATTAAATTGCGCACATTTTCATATATAAAACTTTATGTAACGGCTAATTTAAAATGGTGCAAACATTACCACAATCGCACGTATGATTTTTTAGGAAGAGTTACCGCGCGGACGTAAAGAAAATGTTATTTTTTTCATAAATTCACCATAAATCGAAATATTGTGCTAGAGACTTCCAATTTGTTGCAAACTGAAGGTAAATGCTTGAATATTACTAGAATATAAGCGGTTTAGCTTACAATTGCGTTTTTAGACTATTTCGGTAGAGTCAAAGTTGACCAAAGGTTGAAAATTGTCACTTATCATATTTAATATGAAATATTTCAAAATTGATAAAAGCTACAACCATGGGTATTTTTTTAGTTGTATTGTGCATGAAATTGCGCACATTTTCATATATAAAACTTTATGTAACGGCTAATTTAAAATGGTGCAAACATTACCACAATCGCATGTATGATTTTTTCGGAAGAGTTACCGCGCGGACGTAAGGAAAAAGTTTTTTCATAAATTCACCATAATCGAATATTGTGCTAGAGACTTCCATTAGTTGCAAATTAAGTTAAATGATTGAATATTACTAAAATATTAGAGTTTTAGCTTACAATTGCGTTTTTCGACCATTTCGATAGAGTCAAAGTTGACCAAAGGTTGAAATTTTGGCACTTATCGTTATTTATATGAAAATATCTCAAAACTGATAAAAGCTACAATCATGAGTATTTTTTTGTTGTATTTTTCATAAAAATGCGCACATTTTCATATATAATACTTCATGTAACGGCTAATTTAAAATGGTACAAAAATTATGTCAAAGTGACGAAATAATTTCCGAGATGTGTCACAGCTACTTTTTAGTGCGGCAAGAAAGAAATTCGCGCTTGCGCGCCTGCGTAACGATTGTAAACAAAACAACACCTTGATCCGTGAACTCCCAGCATCCCCCAAGGCGCGTGATTCAAGAGTTTTCGGCTGGTAGGCCTAAAAGTATTTTTCCGCGAATTTTTAAAAAAACTTTTGTATGTCGACGTAAAATACGTCCAGTCGGCACCCGAGAGACAAAAAATGTTGACGTAAAATACGTCCAGTCGGCGTTTAAGGGTTAATGTTCAGGAGAGAGAATCTAATAATAATGAGATCCCTCTCTTGCAAATCATCAGAAATATGAAGATTCATTATTTGCTTTGAAAATGTATTACTTATTTTGGGGAAAGTATTAGTTACTTAATCAAGTCTCTCAAGTGAAGTTCTCGAAGCAAAAACCTTTCGTCTTATTTCAACTTATATATATTATAAATGTGTCATGGCGACGATTGGTGAAAGCTGAGGAAAAATTAATGTACGACCCCCTAAATCTCATGGAAAACAGGGTGTGAACATCAGATAAGAAGTGAATCCGAGGTAGAAATGAAGTATCTTATTTACTGAAAGTGAATGAAAGGTTAGAAATAGAGCATAAAACAGACAAGAAAAGAAAATGACGTGTGCTCTTCGAGAAACTGAGTAGGTGCAAACACAAGCAACGTCGTCCCAATCCTCCGATTCCTGTCTGACTCGTGGCTTAAGATTATTATTGTCTGGTCCACTGCTTTTGCGGGAACGCTATCCATTAAATTTAATTTTGTTGCATAAGAAAATGTTTATCAAAGTTTATACACTGAAATTGTAAAACAATTCCACACCTGATAATCGATTTACTTGTAAAACCTTCTAATCATATTCACACATTCGGACAGTGTCTCCCCTGTTGCCATCGGAGTTGGCTGCTGTCAGACGTAAGTGATTCCCCATATTATTTTTCTAGCGATTTCCTCAAACGACTGACGTTATGATAGGAAATATTAGTAAAATATAAATTTTATATGCATACAAAGGAATATATATATACCGAATTGCAATGAATTTGCATATTCCGTGCAGAGATCATATTCACGAACGACTTACTGGTTGTACGACACTAAAATGATGCAAATTCTTTACAATGCAATATCGAATTCTTTATGTAAATTCTTTATGTACGAGACAAGTCCTCTCGTTTATCATTTGTTTTATAAGACGATAAGTCATTGTTTTAGCTGCTTGGGTTTCCTGTGTACTTTGTGGGGGGTTGGTGGTGGGACTGACGGCGCTTCTGAGAAGTAACAAGGGTCACTTCGTCCATTTTAAGCCAACAATTCCTTGAGAATATTCATAATTTTTCGTTTTTATTTCCGTTTATTCAATTCTGTAGGATATTAATTTCCCGATTTTTGGAACAGGAAGATGCCATGTTTCCTATCGAGACCTCGAGACCTTCACCACACTCCTAGGTATACATGAAGGAACAATTCATAATATATAACTCCAAAAGAGTCCTTTTTCCAGCTTCGTTTATGCAAATGGCGTCGATTTCAGGATATCATCACTGTTTTCATTGCTTCAGGAGACAAGGGGTCGTATATATGTCCTCTAAAAGCTCCTCCTCTGGAGGAGATCAAAGCCCTTTTGTAAATAGACAGAATATCCATCAAATCATTTTTTGTTATTATATGAATAAATATCTTCAATCAACCTGTTTCACTTTTGTTTTATTTAGAAGTTCTTTGTATTTTATTCGTTTCGAGTGCTGTGAATGTTTGGACCAGAGAAGTTATGTATAAAAACCTAACTTTTTTTATTGTATTTTTCCTTAAGACCTTTCTCTCTCTCTCTCTCTCTCTCTCTCTCTCTCTCTCTCTCTCTCTCTCTCTCTCTCTCTCTCTCTCTCTGCGTTGATTTTCCCTTTTCCATCTTAGCAAATGAACCAAATAGAGGCTAAAAGTGAGTGAAAGTGATAACCATTTTAGCCTGAACAGAAAGTTCAGTTTCAGTTTATATTATCAGTGGAGTTTAGTCCAAGTATTATCAAGTGCACGGTTATTTAGAGAGTGGAGGAGAAAGAGTGTGTGTGTCTGTGTGTGAGAGAGAGAGAGACCTTACCTTACAGACGGTCTTACATCTTGTTCGGGTTGCCCCAGGTCCTTAAGTGTGAGGCACCCACCCCTAATGTCTACCAGAGAGTTGCTGTGCTTTCCGGTATATTTTGCATCTTCCAATCTTGGATGGTCTGGGATGCAGTTTAGATATTTGTTGAGCTTATTCTTATACACATCTACGCTCACTCCTGATATATTCCTCAGACGAGCTGGCAAAGCATCGAATAGACGCTGCATTGTCGATGCTGGTGTGTAGTGGATTAATGTCCTGTGTGCTTTCCTTATTTTTCCTGGTATAGTTTTGGGAACTATTAATCCACCTCTGCTTGCTCTTTCTGATATTTTTAGCTCCATGATGTTTTCGACAATTCCTTCTATCTGTTTCCATGCCTGAATTATCATGTAGCATTCTCTTCCCCTTTCTACACTATATAATCTTAAGGATTGTAGTCTTTCCCAGTAGTCAAGATCCTTAACTTCTTCTATTCTAGATTTAAAGGACCTTTGTACACTCTCTATTTGTGCAATATCCTTTTGATAGTGTGGGTACCATATCATATTGCAATATTCAAGTGGACTACGAAGATACGTTTTATAAAGCATAATCATGTGTTCAGTTTTTCTTGTTTTGAAGTGCCGTAACAACATTCCCATTTTTGCTTCACATTTTGCCAATAGAATTGCTATTTGATGATTGCATGACATGTTCCTATTCAACATCACACAAAGGTCTTTAACTGCTTCCTTATTTGTGATTGTCTTATTATTAGGTCCCCTATATGCATATAAATTTCCTTCACTATCTCCATAATTTATTGATTCAAATTTATCAGAGTTAAATACCATCCTATTTACCTCTGCCCAATCATATACTTAATTAAGGTCTCTTTGTAGCGCGTTCCTATCTTCATCACAAGTAATTTCTCTACTTATTCTTGTGTCATCAGCGAAACTACTCACTACCGAGTCCTTAACATTACTGTCTATGTCTGCAATCATAATAATAAACAGTAATGCAGCTAACACCGTACCTTGTGGCACATCGGATTATTACCTTAGCTTCATCCGATTTCTCATCGTTTGCAATAACTATCTGTTTTCTGTTGTGTAAAAATTCTTTTAACCATCTTCCTAATTTTCATCGATAATATATTATGATCTACCTTGTCAAAAGAGAGAGAGAGAGAGAGAGAGAAATCAGTTTATCCTTTTCCCCTCTTCCGAAAATAAAACGAAGGCTGATCACTCAAAGAAGAAGAGGACGGCCATTTACCCTCAATTAAACCAAGTACTCTGGGGCCGCCCCTTAGGCCTAATTATCAATTACATAAGGCGCCCTTGCCCTCATTACGATTATTTGGGCTTCCTTAATTGACCCTCATTACTGGGCCTCCCGTTTCCTGGTTAATGACATCAGAACACTTGTCTGGGGGAAGAGGTGGGGGTTAATTCCCCCTGGGAGGTTACAGGAGTTCTCGCAATGAGGAAGAATGACGGTTAGGAATATGATTAGAAAGAGTGAGGGAGAGAGAGATAGAGAGAGAGAGAGCGAGGGAGAGAGTAAGGAAACGAAGAAGAGGGAGATAGATAGAGAGAGAAAGAGAGAGAGAGAGAGAGAGTAAGGAAACGAACGAAGAGGGAGATAGAGAGAGAAAGAGAGAGAGAGAGAGACAAAGACACCCGATTTACCAAAGCCAAGAGGACCCATTTTTGCCAATAAACGGGAGGAATTCCAAGTTGAAGACTCGATTTAAGGGGAAGTATTATCAATTACCGAGAAGGAAAAAAAGCGAACAGCAGAGAAGAAACAGGGAAGATATAATGTAACAGATAACTCATGGCAGATGGAATGAGAGTTGTAATTAAGGGGAATAATGAGAGAAAAGAGAGAGAAAGAGAAGAAGACTATAGAGAGAGAGAGAGAGAACGTCCCCTTCGTCAGGATATTCCACAGAGGAGGAAGTATCCTATATGTGTCCCTGTGACGCCTCATCGACAGGATCCTTCCACCCAAATCCCGATTGCAGGACCATCCCCAACCCCTCCCCCAACCCTACACCCACCCAAAGTAAACCAAATACTCATCTGCATTTTGATATCGTTGATTTAGACAGACAGGTCACCAGTCTCTTTCTGTGACGTTTACGAGGTCACAGGAGGAGGCCAGGTGGTGGGTGACCTCCTGAGCCTCGTCAGAGGTAGAGGGCAAAGGAGGTCGCCTATAGTACTGAGGTATTAGGAACAGTTGGAAACGGGGAATGTTGTAGCAACGAACGAACCTCATCAATATCCCCCAGTACGGTATTTTAGTAAGGTGTCCTGATTTTGACTCTCTCTCTCTCTTGAGGACCTTCTTCTTCTTCTTCTTCTTCTTCTTCTTCAGGACACAAAACCAAACGACAGATGAAGGCCATTGAGTTGGAGGGCCAAAGAAAACTGCCCAATTTCTCTTAACTGTTCAAAGACGGAGTGAGTCTTCTTGTCCCTGGAATGCTCTTTTTTTTTTTTCAGTCGTTCAGAAATACGACCCGACATGACCCGGGACCTCTCTCTCTCTCTCTCTCTCTCTCTCTCTCTCTCTCTTCTGAAGGTCTGAACACCCAGCTGGTCACTTCCCACGGAGTAAAAATAGACAGACGGAAATTAATTGTGGTCTTTGGCTGCCTTTTGTCGTGGCGAACGAAACTGTTCGTTACTTTTTCTTTTCTTTTGAAAGGGGGAGGGGAGTTGGGTGGGGCGGTGGTTCGGGGCGTCTCTCTCTCTCTCTTTATAGACACAACATCTGAGCACTAAATCATAATTAATGGGCATCGTTAGGAAAAAAAAATAAGATTTTGAACCTTTCAATTATTTTTGTGATGATGTTAGTCTTTCAAATTGTGTGCTTCCGTGCATGTGTGTCTTTAACACTCTCACCCACTCACTCACTCACCCTCTCACTCATGATATCCGTCGAATTCTTTTGCAAAAGTAGAACAATAATATGGCAATTCAAGTTTTCTGGAAACTATAGTCTTTCATATTCCAGTGTTTTAGACAATGTAGGTTTTAAGATATTCCAGTTTTCTTGAAACCCTATTGTTCCGGGATGATCCAGTTTCCTGAATACTAGCTTTAAAGGATATTCCAATTTTCTTGAAACTAGTTTTCTGAAAACTAACTTTTCAGGATATTCCAGTCTTCTGGGAACTGTAAAAGTTTTCAAAGGATATTCCAATTTTCTTGAAACTAGTTTTCTGAAAACTAACTTTTCAGGATATTCCAGTCTTCTGGGAACTGTAGTTTTCAAGGATATTCAAATTTTCTGGAAACTAGTTTTCCATATTCCAGTTTTCTGGAAACTGTAGTTTTCCATATTCCAGTTTTGTGGAAACTAGTATTCCAGGATATTGTAATTTTCTGGAAACTAGTTTTCCAAGATATTCCAATTTTCTGGAAATTGCAGTTTTCCATATTACAATATTTTGGAAACTAACTTTCCAGGATATTCCAGTCTCCTGGGAACTGCAGTTTTCCATATTACAGTTTGCAGGAAACTAGTTTCCCATATTCCAGTTTTCTGGAAACTGTAGTTTTCCATATTCCAGTTTTCTGGAAACTGTAGTTTTCTTTATTCAAGTTTCCTGGGAGGTGAAGTTTACCATATTCCATTTTCCTGGAAGCTGCATCTTTCCAAATTCCAGCACCCTGGAACTTTAGTCTTCCATACCCCAGTTCCCTTGAAACTGCCTCTGCATCTGCATCACTGCAGAAGAAGAAGAATTATTTACAAATTAAATTTTTCCGGCCTTTTTTTGGGGGGAGGAAAATTTTTAGGAAAAAGGTAACTGCTGTATTTGCCTACTATATCCCATCGGTAATGTTTATTCTATTAATTTCCATATTGCTCGTAAAACAGCGAGTTGAGACGAAATTATTGATAGGGTCATGTTGATCCAATTTGTTGACAATAAGATTATACTGACAGATTCTGAATTAGTTTAAATTCACGAAGTTTTTTTTTTTTTTTTCTTAAAAAGTTAAACTAGATCAACATCTCTGGGAAGAGTTCAAAATTGCAACTAAGTATGAAGAGAGAGAGAGAGAGAGAGAGAGAGAGAGAGAGAGAGAGAGAGAGAGAGACTGTACCCAAAATGTCCAAAGACTGAAAGAAAGGGGGATGGTATAGAAGGAGAAGGGATATAAGAGAATATAAATGCAGCTGGGTCTTGTAATTTTAAGCAGTGTCATGTTGACGTATTGCCTCCAGAAATTGCTGACTTGATAAACTGTTTCAATATTCCATTGCGACGAACCACACACACACACCCTCTCTCTCTCTCTCTCTCTCTCTCTCTCTCTCTCTCTCTCTCTCTCTCTCTCTCTCTCAATGTCAATTGTATCTCAAGAGCATAAACACTGTACCTGATTTTCTCTGTGTATATTGAAGTCTTCAGCAATGACTTTGCAGTTTGGTATCCTCTCTCTCTCTCTCTCTCTCTCTCTCTCTCTCTCTCTCTCTCTCTCTCTCTCTCTCTCTCTCACACGAACAACAACTTGTACTGTACTTTCTCCCAGTAAGTGATTTAAAAATCTATCTTGCCAGTTGGTATATTTATTGTATCAAATGCCTGTATTACCCTCACCTGTCTCCTCACTATTCAAACATCATCAGAACTTCCCTGGATCTAGATGCACCTCGTCCACAACTACGCCAGGGAGGACGTACACTAGTTAGTACTGTCTGTTCAAGCATTCGGGGGCTTGACATCAACATCGTGGTAGAGAACGTGGATCATGGCCTTGCACCATGGCAAACTCCGGTGCCAGCAATCTCTTACACTCCAGTCTCTAAGACTGACTTGCCTCAACTTCAACAACAACGTGCATTGGAGACCATCGACATGACTAAAATACCTGCAATCCCGTCAGTGGTAGCCCATCACCTCTACACAGACGGCTCCCTACAGCAGGATGGCAGTGCTGGATGTGCGGTTTTCTCCCCCACTTTGGAACCCCCGCCAGAGGGCTGGACAGGCCGTCGCCTCCCAAAGTCATCAATCTCCACGTATTGTGAACTACATGGACTTCTAGGTGCAGTTATTTTGATCACACTGACCAGAAACAACGGCTTGATCATCTGCGACTCTCAACCAGCACTCCAAGCCCTTTCATCACATAAGCCAGCATACCAGCCCCTGGTTACACAAATACATAGGCAACTAGACATGGCCAACATGAGCTCACTGGTAGTGCACTTCCTATGGATTCCCTCTCACGTGGGTCTTCTGGCTAACAACACCGTTGACCATCTCGCAAAGGCTGCCTGTCAGCTGGATCCTCCAGATGCTGATGCTCCCAGTCCATCTCTCCTGTGCTTCAGAAAAATGGTGCACCAAGCTGCTCGCTCACCTACTCATCATCGTAGTAATGCCGAGAGAGCCACCAGTGTATCAATACAGCATTATGATCACTTCTTTCCTCACCAACACAAGTATCGCCGCAGTGGATTCATGGTTCGTCAAAATAACGTTGTTTGTGCGCGTCTTCGGCTGGGTTGGCGACCAGTTTGGCAGGTGGCTGAGCAAGATGGAGTTCCTCACTTCTCCTCCTGTAGGTTATGTGACGCACCCAACGCCAACACCCTGGAACACTATTGCCTGGAATGTCCACTTGTTAGTGACATATTACCCCAAAGACTCACAGTAGTTGATATATGTAGAAAATTATTGACAGATAATAATTTGCTCGATGAGATCCTCATGCACCATCCTCACTTTGGTGGATACTGAATAATCAGCTGTTATGTAATACTAATTAAAGATAGGTACAACCTACCTACGAAATCAAACTAAATTTAATTTGTATTCCATATGAATTCATTTGTATAACCTTTAATATATAGAAATGAGCAATATTATTTTAATATGTACTAAATATCTGTCTATACTTTATTTTGTATTCCTTTGTGTAACCCTCATTATGTGCTGTAGATGTAAACAATACTGTTTTAATATGTACTTAAATGTCTGTATATACTTTTTTTTTTTATTATTTTTTTTCTTTAGGCATAACTTAATTACAATGTAGATGTAAACAATATTACTGTATTACCATGTACTCAAATGTCTGACGCCAATGGGCGCAATAAATTGATTTAAAAAAAATCTCTCTCTCTCTCTCTCTCTCTCTCTCTCTCTCTCTCTCTCTCTCTCTCTCTCTCACGAACAACGTGTACTGTACTTTATCCCACTAAGTGATTTAAAAATCTATCTTGCCAGTTGGTATACTTATTATTATTATATATTATTATTATTATTATTATTATTATTATTATTATTATCCAATTTGCGGCCTCATTGGGACCCACTGCTGCTCAAGTCCCCTAAGGGCTTCTGCAACAACCTACTCTATACATTGGTAGAAAGTTCAAATACAGAACTGTTTAAAATAAATAAATAAAAAAAATTAAAATATTCATCTCACAAAAATCAATTGGTTCATATTTTCAACCATTATCATTTTTCCCCATTCGATGGTAATAATAAATCAGGAAATATTAAATAATTATTATTGTGCAAATGAAGTAGAAAAGCGGACCTTTATTTTCCTGGATTATCGAAGGTCAGTTCTGCTCTCCCTAATGAGCGCTGTGTGCTCCATTAAACAAGAGATGTGATTTGTAATTGGTTATAAAATTGCATGTTTGGAGAGAGAGAGAGAGAGAGAGAGAGAGAGAGAGAGGGTGTACAAGCTGTGTATAGGCCTATGTGCAGGTTTTAGCAATTTATTTTAAACAATTTATTTATGTTTATTGGTTTGTGGGCATCGTGTGTAATTTATCCATGATTTCTTGGTGTTGTGCTTTCAGTGTCTGTGTGTGTGTGTGTGTGTGTGAGAGAGAGAGAGAGAGAGAGAGAGAGAGCGGGTGAAGTCATCCCTTCAACTTGAACATAAAGCACTGAAATGGACGCATAGAAAACGGAGTACTCTCTCTCTCTCTCTCTCTCTCTCTCTCTCTCTCTCTCTCTCTCTCTCTCTCTCTCTCTGCAGATCCAGTATGACGACTAAAAGATACAAAAAAAGGAAATGAAATCGTTAAATGGAGTTGCTGAGAAGAAATAAAATTACATTGAAATAAAAAAAAAACAATTCTGATTATATTAAAATTTTTAGGTTCCAGATTTGGTTCATTTATAGCTGTTCTCATAGAGACTTATTCAA
>NC_087222.1:27901171-27949417 GCF_015104395.2 Macrobrachium nipponense
AGTGGGTCCCAATGAGGCCACAAATTGGAAAATAATAATAATAATAAAATAATAATAATAATAATAATAATAATAATATAATAATAATGGCAAACTGGATAGATTTTCAAATCATTTACTGGGAGAAAGTAGAGTAAAAGTAAAAATTGTTCGTTCGTGAGAGGAGAGAGAGAGAGAGAGAGAGAGAGAGAGAGGATACCAAACTGCAAAGAAGGCTTCAATGTACAAAGAGAAAATCAGGTACAGTGTTTATGCTCTTGAGATACAATTGACATTGAGAGAGAGAGAGAGTGAGAGAGAGGGTGTGTGTGTGGTTCGTCTCATTGGAATATTGACACAGTTGATCATGGCAGCAATTTTTTGGAGGCAATACGTCAACATGACCCTGCATAAAATCAAGCATGATAATTCTCTCTCTCCAAGACCCAGGTGCATTCATATTCCCTTATATCTCTTCTCCTTCTATGCCATACCCCTATCTTTCAGTCTTTGGACATTTTGGGTTCATTCTCCCTCTCATATACACCTGTATTCCCTTTCCTTAACACCATCCCCCACAAGCTTTCACTGACTGAAGCAATATTTTTGGACAGTGGTTCCTCGCCTAGATTTGGGGAACTGACAAGAGGCACTGTTCGTTCTCTCTCTCTCTCTGAACCCTTCCCAGAGATGTTGCTCCAGTTTAATTTTTATCAGAATCAAAAACTTCGTAAATTTAAACTAATTCGGAATATGTCAGTATAATCTTATTGTCAACAAATTGGGTCAACATGACCCTATCAATTATTTCGTTTCAACTTGCTGTTTTTATGAGCGATATGGAAATTAACAGAACAAACACTACCGATGTGATATAGTAGGCAAATACAGCAGCTACCTTTTTCCTAAAATGTTTTTTTCTTTAACAAAAGACCGGAAAAATGTGTAAATAATTCCATCTGAAACAAATATTCCCGTTATTAACATCACAGGCAAAACGGGAAAAAAGCTGATATTCTGTTTACACTGATTATGCAAAGGAATTGATTTATGCAGCGGATATTTATTTAATATTACAGCTCGTAATGAAATGGATATTGGGCGGCTGATCAGTGGCGACCAGGAATTCTGTAATCCAATGGTTGCTTTTGTGTTTTGGAACCGAATGGGTGAATATCTTTACGATACCTTATATTCGGAGCAGCCTTGTCTGCGGTTCATATTCACTTCCATTTTGTAGTTTTGCTCTGTTTTGAGTCTTTATTTTTGTATTAAACAAACATATCTCGTCAGGCGTCGAGCTACAAATCATTTGTAGCCAACGTAAAAAATAGACCTACAATATTCATCAATTTAAAATGTTGAATGAATGGAATATTCTATGCATTTCATGGCATTGATTTGACGAATCTATTACGTCCAAATGTCGAGCTACAAAAGCCATTTATGTAGCTGACATGAAAAGAAATCAAGAGCAGTGAAATATTCTCTCCAAGTCAAGGTTTCCAAAACAAATGCCTCCAATAACAAGAACCAATAACACTGACTGACCTCCTTCTATAAGAATTGGCTACAAAGCCAAAAGGAACTCGCGCCCTCCCTGATGATCGAATTTGCATCTATTGCCGAAGTTTTCTGACTGGAATGACGCCTTCCAGACTTTATGGAAAGATAACCGATGGAAGATTCTGGAATGCGGGAAAAACCAAAGGTCCAGAGGTCTTCTTCTGCAGTGTTGCAGATGCAGAGGCAGTTTCCAGGGAATTGTGGTATAGAAAACTATAGTTCCAGGGAGCTGGAATTTGGAAAACTACAGTTTCCAGGGAGTTGGGGTATGGAAGACTATAGTTCCAGAGAGCTGGAATTTTGAAAACTACAGTTCCAAGGAAATTGGAATATCGAAAACTACAGTTTAAAGAAAACTTAAATATAGAAAACTACAGTTTCCAGAAATATGGAGTATACTGGAAAACTACAGTTTCCAGAAAACTAGAATATACAACGCTGCAGTTTCTAGAAAAGTGGAATATGGATAACTGTAGTTACCAAAAAACTGTAATATGGAAAACTACAGTTTCCAGAAAAATGTAATATCCTGGAAACTAGTTTCCAGAAAACTGGAATGGAACACTACAGTTTCCAGAAAACTGGAATATGGAAAACTGCAGTTTCCAGAAGATTGGAATATCTTGGAAAACTACAATCTCCAGAAGACTGGAATATCCTGAAGAGCTAGTTTTTAGAAAACTGGAATATCCTGGAGAGCTAGTCTCCAGAAAACTGGAATATCCTGGAAAGCTAGTTTCCAGAAAAATGGAACACCATTGAACTTTACAGTTTCCATAAAACTGGAACACCCTGGAACATTACAGTTTCCAGAAAACTGGAATATCTTGAAACCTACACTGTCTAAAACCATGGAATATGCGAAGCTATAGTTTCCTGAAAACTTGAATTGCCATATTATCGTTCTCTTGCAGAAGGTTTCGACGGATATCGTGAGTGTTTGCGTGGGTGAGAGCGTTAAAGACACACATGCACGGAAACATACAATTTGATAGACTAACATCATCACAAAAATAATTGTTAGGTTCAAACACTTATTTATTTCTTCTCCTAACAGTGCACATTATGAATAAATCCTCAGATGCTGTCCAGATCTCATTACATCCTCATCCGAGAGAGAGAGAGAGAGAGACGCCCCCAACCACCGCCCCACCCAACCCCCCTCCCCCCTTCAAAAGAAAAGAAAACGTAATGAACAGTTTCGCTCGCCACGACTAAAGGCAGCCAAAGACCACAATTAATTTCCGTCTGTCTATTTTTACTCCGTGGGAAGTGACCAGCTGGGTGTTCGGACCTTCAGGAGAGAGAGAGAGAGAGAGAGAGAGAGAGAGAGGTCCCGGGTCATGTCGGGTCGTTTCTCTGAACGACAAAATAAAAGAGAGAGAGAAAAAAGAGAGCATTCCGGGGACAAGAAGACTCACTCCGTCTTTGAACAGTTCAGAGAAATTGGGCAGTTTTCTTTGGCCCTCCAACTCAATGGCGTCGTCTGTCGTTTGGTTTTGTGTCCTGAAGAAGAAGAAGAAGAGGGTCCTCAAGATGAGAGAGAAAGAGAGAGAGAGAGAGAGAGAGAGAGAGAGAGAGAGAGAGTCAAAACAAATCAGGAAATCTTACTAAACACCGAACCCAACTGGGGGATATTGATGAGGCTCGTTCGTTGCTACATCATTCCCCGTTTCCAACTGTTCCTAATACCTCAGTACTATAGGCTACCTCCTTCGCCCTCTACCTCTGACGAGGCTCAGGAGGTCACCCACCTGACCTCCTCTTGGGACCTCGTAGACGTCACAGAGAGAGACTGGTGACCTGTCTGTCTAAATCAATGTTATCAAAATATTTGGTATACTATGGGTGGGTGTGGGGTCGGAGGAGGGGGTAGGGGGGGGGATTGGGGATGGTCCTGCAATCGGGATTTGGGTGGAAGGATCCTGTCGATGAGGCGTCAAAGGGATGCATATAGGATACTTCCTCCTCTGTGGAATATCCTGACGAAAGCGCGTTTTCTCTCTCTCTCTCTATAGTCTTCTTCTTCCCTATCTCTCTCTGTTCTCTCATTATTCCCCTTAATTACATTTCTCATTCCATCTGCCACGAATTATCTGTTGCATTATATCTTCCCCGTTTCTTCTCTGCTGTTCGCTTTTTTTCCCTCTCGGTAATTGATAATACTTCCCCTTTTATCGCATCTTCGATTTGGAATTCCTTCTCTTTATTGGCAAAAATGGGTCCTTCTGGCTTTGGTGAATGGGGTGTCTGTCTGTCTCTCTCTCTCTATCTATCTATCTCCCTCTTCGTTCGTTTCCCTACTCTGTCTTTTTCTCTCTCTCTAAATTCTTGGCAATTCTCCTAAGTATATCAAGAACGCCCTCTCTCTCTTTCTTTCAAATCGTATTCCTAACCGTCATTCTTCCTCATTGCGAGAACTCGTGTAACCTCCTAGGGGGAATTAACCCCCACCTCTCCCCCCAGACAAGTGTTCTGGTATCATTAACCAGGAAACGGGAGGCCCAGTAATGAGGGTCAATTAAGGAAGCCCAAATGATCGTAATGAAGCCAAGGGCGCCTTATGTAATTGATAATTAGGCCTAAAGGGCGGCCCCAGAGTACTTGGTCTAATTCAGGGTAAATGGCTTCTTCTTCTTCTTCTTCTCTCTCTCGCTCCCTCTCTAACACACACACACACACACTCGTTCTCCTTCTCTCTCTCTCTCTCTCTCTCTCTCTCTCTCTCTAAATAACCTAACACTTAACATCCTTGGATTAAAACTCCACTGAAAATATAAATTGAAACTCAACTTTCTGTTCAGACTAAAATGGCTATCACTTTCACTCGCTTTTAGTCTACATTTTTGGTTTATTTTCTCCGATGGAAAAGGGAAAATCAACGCTGAGAGAGAGAGAGAGAGAGAGAGAGAGAGAGAGAGAGAGAGAGAGAGAGAGAGAGAGAGAGAGAGAATCTTAGGGAAATGTACAATGAAAAATAAAGTGAGGTTTTTATACATTACTTCTCTGGTCTATCATTCACAGCACTCAGCACGGCTAATAAACAGTTGATTGAGGATATTTATTCATATAAAAAATGATTCTACAGTTATTCCGTCTATTTACAAAAGGGCTTTGATCTCCTCCAGAGGAGGTTTTAATGGGACATATATACGACCCCTTGTCTCCTGAAAGCCCCCCCCCCCCTATGGGAAATAACAGTGAATACGTATTCTGAAATCGACGCCATTTGCATAAATGAAGCTGGAAAAAGGACTCGATTGGAGATATGAATCGTTCCTTCATCTATAGGAGTGTGGGGAAGGTCTCGATAGGATACATAGGATACATACTCCTTTTACAAAAACCGGGAAGTGAATATCCTGAAGAATTGAATAAGTGGAAATGAAGACGAAAAATGATGAATATTCTTAAGGAATTGTTGGCTGAAAATGGACGAAGTGACTCTTAATAAGCGCCGTCAGTCCTTCCCCCCCGAAAAAAACAAGTACACAGGAAGCCCAACAGCTGAAACAATAACTTATCGTCTTATAAAACAAATGATAAATGAGAGGACTTATTTCGTACATAAAGAATTTACATAAAGAATTGGAAATTGCATCGTAAGAGATTTGCATCATTTTAGTGTCAACAACCAGTAAGTCGTACGTGAACATGATCTCTGCATGGAATATGCAAATTCATTGCAGTTCGGTATATATATGTTCATTCATATGCATAAAAACCTTATATTACTAACATTTCCTATCATAACGTCAGTCGTTTGAGGAAATCGTTAAAAATAAATAAATAAGAGAGAGAAACGCTTACGTCTGGCAGCAGCCAACTCCGATGGCAACAGGGAATACGCTGTCCGAATGCGTTAACATGACTAGAAGGTTTTAAAAGTAAATCGATTATTAGGTGTTGAATTGTTTTAAAATTCTAGTTTATAAACTTTTATGAACGTTTTCTTACGCAATTAACTTAAATAAAATGCATAGTGTTCCCGCAAAATCACTGGACTAGACAATATTAATCTTAAGCCATAAGTCAGGCAGGAATCAGAGTATTGAGGCGCCGTCTCTTGTGCTTGCATCTACCCAGTGTTTCGAAGAAAACGCGACATTTTCTTTCTTATCTGCTTTATGATCTATTTTTAACTTCTCATTCACTTTTAGTAAATAAGATACTTCATCAGTACCCCAGATTTACTTCATACCTGATGTTCACACCCTGTTTTCTATAAGATTAAGAGGGTTGTACATTAATTTTTCCTCAGCTTTTACCAATCGTTGCCATGACATATTTATCACATATATAAATAGAATTAAGTGGAAAGGTTTTTGCTTCGAGAACTTGGCTTTGGAAAGAAGACAGCAGTCGCTTGATAAACTTGATTAAGTAACTAATACTTTCCTCAAAATAAATAACACGTTTCCAAAGCAAATAATGAATCTTCATAAACTCATATATATATCTGATGATTCGTCGAGTATACATCAGTGGTATATACATAAGTATAGGAAACATGACAAGGGTCATATTAGCGTTCTTCTGCCGAAAGCGTTGACGAGTATACAGAGATGATTTCAGTCTGAGTGAGGGAGTGAGAGAGCGTTAATGACGCACACACACACACACACAAACAGACACATACATATGTAAGTGTTTACATAATAAAAATATGGAATGTTGGTCCATATATATAAAAGATTGCTTGCAGGAATGTGATCAGACTAGAGACGCTAAAGATGACGTATACAATAAGTATGTAGGCTAAGATAACATGCCGTCACCTGTAGTCATTCAATTGTTTATAAACATTAGTCCAAGCTCCCTGCTTGAGACAACTACCCCGACCTATAATTCAAACGGCCTACGTGATCTGTAGCGTGTCTCATTTGATTGTGTGTTCGTATGAAACTATGTCATTTGTATGTATGTTCATATGTTCGAACTACTGTCTGTTCCTTCATAACTTGTAACAGAGATGGTAGACGGGCAGAACAGAGTTAGCTATCGTCATTAGAAGACCTGTACCTCTTTACCTAAGCTTTATCATGTAGAGGAATAGGATTAGCCATCATCATTGGCAGAAGCGATCAAGCTATCGTTATTAGAAGACTTGTACAATCATATCTGATCTTCAGCATGTAAAACTTCAGAAGAATACATATATTTTTATATTTCGTGTTTTTTACAAGAACCTCCTCACCATGAGTTTAACACATCGTCGTAATAACTAACAAGATAATACCGACTTCGTAAGTGATCTACAAACCCCCAGACACTCCATTGAAGATGGAAGTGCAATACCAACCGACTTAGCGTAAGATTATCGCTAGTCTAACATTACCTCATAGGGCGCCTTATCATACAAGGCACAAGCCCTAATATTGGTGGCCAGCGTACCAGAAGAACTCTACAACTCCTACGAAGAAAAACCAGAATAATAAATCATGTATCATAAGAAATCAACGACGACGGAAGCAGCAGATTCTTCAAGCAACCTAGTATCATCGTTAGTGAGCGACTTCAGAAAACAATAAGAACTCTTCAACGACGACGGAAGCAACAGATTCTTCAAGCAACTTAGTATCATTGTTTAGTGAATAACTTCAAGAAACAAAACCGACGTGTCTTTTTCCTACGGCAACGCAAGCTTCGTCTCTCATTAGAATCATTCAAGAAAACATCGTTAGTGAGCGTTTCCGGTGGCACTGTTCAAGAAAGCCAAACCAGAACGCGGTCTGCAGCCATCGGGATCTTTCAAGGGCTGCGAAATCATCAGAAACAATGCGCACGGAGGAAACTCAAGCCAAACCAGGTCATCCGCTAAATAGAGAAGGAGGACCAAGGGCCGTGCCCTGTCGTTGTCGTTATCGGAACACCGTGACTTCCCACAAAAGCAAGCTAAGTACAATTTTTTATTCATTTGGAGTAACTTTGAGTGTTTCCTTTGCAGGTCGAATTTCGTTATTCCTGTGGCTGAAGTTACGAGACATTCTTAATCTTACTTTTTTAACAGAAATTATCTACATTAAAGTTAGATTTCGCTACTGCGAGTTTTTATCTTTGAGTGTCTGTTTCCAGAAGTTCTACTGAAATATCATAATCATATACTATGTTAATTTTATCATTTTGGGTGATTATTAATCCCTTACGTAACAAATCATATTAAACAGTGAATATGCGTTTACGCAGTGGACTCTGTATTTATACAGATGCATGGATAGGGTCGTTAAGCACCGTAGTGATTAGAAAACACACAAAAAACAAGTGGAACACCCGTACAAATCTATATAAATTAGAGGTAACACTATTTCGGGTCATGACAATAAATGCTCCTTTGCAAGTCCCGATCGCAGTTTTTTTTAGCCTTGAGTTTTTTTTGAGTTATATAAAAAAATCGAACCTCAATGACTCCAAAACTTAACTGTTTAAAAATACGGCTTGGATTGCAAGAAATAACATGCTTAAAAATAAAAAAAACTTTCATCAGGCAAAATGCGCTGACCAGGATCCCTCACTATTTCAAATTTTAGCAAAGAATGAAGTACAAACAGTTAATATTGAATGCAGTAGTGATAACTTGTCTTATTAGTAATCGCTCAGTTCCTAATAGTTCGTCATTCATTGCTTTATACGCAACCAGCAACATAATGCAACCAGCAACATAATGCTAAAAACACACAATACGTTGCCGATGGTAATAAAGAGAAGGATCCTAATTATTACAAAAAGAAATAGAAACAGTAGCCCGTTCAGAATCAAACAAGCAAACTCGGTGTCGTGTTCACCTAGTCAAGCGGTCAAGGTTAGTTAAATCTGCCGAGTGTTCAAAGCATAGCAAATTCCACACAATAAGCGACTCTAGCAGAGTGGGGAAAAGCGATGTTGGTTCATACATGGCAATATCTTTTTTGAATTAAAAAGGATTTTTCCTATGAAACACACGACCGTATAAAGTAATCAGAGCAGGTTATCGTTTTTTTTTTAATACCTAAGTTATTATAAGTAGTGGTGGATAAAGCCCGACTGTACGCGCCGTAAAAATTAGAATATCTTGTTTATTCCTTTAGTACACGTAATATCCTGTATTTACGGACTCACCGTCTGTTGTTCGAACTTCCCTAATGAGAAGTCCGGATAAGCGAGCGTTTACAGATACCTCTATAGTTATAAAAAACATTGATCTGTATCTAGTGTAATTGTAAGATATCCATCTAGGGATACACAAAATATTATCTTACATCCTGCAAAATAAGGCGTGTTTATCAAAGGAAAATCCTATAAACCTTCAAACATATCAAAACAAAAAAAGAGACAATTAATCAAATAATAACTTATATAAATGAACTATACATTTGTCTCATAAATCGTAACATTGTTCAAATGACCCAACAGAATTCTCCCACAACCGCAGTCGTAGTTTGCACGTAAAATCTCGAGAAGCATGCACCCTCGAATGTCTTAGTGCGTGTAAAAAGACTTTGCTGGGAAATGAAATTTTAATCCTTCCCGACACTCTGAAATATAACGATTTCCGCGAACAAAGTTAATCTAGTAATCCACAAAACCTATACATATAAATATCGCATTTTTTTATTGTTGCTAATTTTTAATCACGCCCAACCAGTCGTAGATGAATCTCTCTGATAATCTATCTAAAGTAATATCAGTAAAGTCATTCAAGCAGAGGTGATTCAGCAGAAATTTTTTTTTTATCGTTTACCTGAATACCAGGAAGTTTCTCCACTGGCGAGTGATCTCTGGAAAAAACGGATGTAATTTAACACAAAACACGGTCTAAGGAAACAAAGCTATTTACGTACCTTCGTATAGATTCTCAATGAAATTTCAAAATAGAGATAAATGACGCAGTTGAAAAATGTTAGTAATAGGAGTCATTAGGAAATCAAATAAGCCCATATAATTTTTCCCTCAAACGTCATGCCATAAAAGATCGGACTTGGCGTATCTGCTAGAATTTCTGACGCTTAAACAAGGAAACGACTCCCGATAGTTTCCAGTGCCATGTACCGACGACATCTTATCTCTGTTAGGTTAGAATAAATTTTTTTTTTTCACCAACTTGGACTTACTTAAAAGGCTTTTACCTGATACCATTACCTACGGGGTGATTGTTACCTCATATATCCGTTTTCAAGCACACTCAGGGGACATTATCAATTTTTAACGTTATGCCCATCCGGCTTACGTTCGGCCGGCCCCAATTACAATATAGTGTTTGGAGACTTTTAGGGGATAACCTACATGCCTATATGGATGATCTTGTAATCTTTTCTAATACCTTAGAAGTACATTCACATAAACTAGAGCTAGTCTCAGAGTAAAATATATAAATGTGAGTTTTTAAAACCGAACATGTTTATCTAGGTTTTATGTGTTTTGTCAAGGTCTTAAAGTAATCCATGGTAAGGTGTCGGCTATTCATAACTTTCCGGTACCTATTAACTTTTGAGCAATAGCGTGGTATTACAATCGTATGTAAATATGTAACTCTTCAATCATGACAGCTCCTTTAACAGATCTTACGAAGAAGAGCGTAGATTTATTATGGTCTAAAAAGCATCAACAGGCGTCGATATCTTAAAAAGCGGAATAATTGCAGCTTACCTAACTTAAAAATACCCTGATTTAAATAAGGATTTTTTTTTTATTGCAACAGACGCCTCAGACCAAGGGGTAAGAGATACTACTTCAGCAATATGATAACAGTTCTTTCCTATAGCTTTTATCATGTAAACTAAAGCCCTCTGAAAGTAAATATACAGTAATAGGCAACGGAAGGGCTAGGTATCTTTAACTCATTAGTACATTTTAAGTTGTTCCATAATCTATGGCTATCCTGATAAAGTCCTTACCGAACATGAGTCCTTTACCGAGTTTTTCAAAGGCTTTAATCACAGTCCAAAAGGAACTCGGTGACAAATGATCACTCAGGCTTTTGGAGCCAAGATAAGGATATCTACCTGGGGAAAGCAATTATCATAGCTGACGCATTATCCCGCAATCCCGCACCATACTGCAAAGAACCATTAATTAGACTAAAAAATATAGAAACATCCGTGCCTATTGTTAAACCGTATCTAAAACAAGAAAAATTCCTTAACCCAAAGAGATCGCGACCATTGAATTATCTGGGTTGGAGCGCAGAACTGTTACAAACTGAACAAAGCAAGAGTCAACAGATAACCCAAACAATAAAACACTTCGAACGGAAACAAAACAGAGTCAGCAGCAATACACACCAAACAATAAACACTTCGAAACGGAAACAGGGTCAGTGGCTAGGCAAAAACAATAAACACTTCGAGCAGAAACCCTAAAGCAAAAGTATATTTAAAGTATGTGTATCAGAATAATGTAATCAAATGTAATATTATATGTAGGTCCGTGACGAGGAAAACCCGAAGAACACAGCAGATGACTAACGACCAGGTAGTAGTAATAATCTCTTTCATACCAATCGTCATAAACTAGTTGCATTCCGTCATCCAGGGTTCTCTACTATGTCACAGAAAGCCAAAATCACTATTTTACTGGCTACAATGCTTACAAATATAAAAAGCACATAACTGATTGTAACACGTGTCATGAAAACAAGGGACACACTAAGACACCTGTCAGTTAAGGGCCTATCCTGTGCCAAATCAATCCTTGAAAGAATATACATAGAATTATTAACAGAATTACGAGTCTGACAGAGGGAATAAACACTTCTTAGTGTTAATAGTTCCTTGAAACGTTATATAGAATTAATAGCACTAAAAACAAACACCGCAATTGAGTGCGTTAGGAATATTTATGAGTGCTAAATCAGTAAATATGGAATTCAACACATAATAATCTGTGACTCGGGTGGTGTAAATCAACATAATAATCTCCTTAACACGTTGTGTGAATTCCTTTCCATTAAGAAAACCAATAATATATTTTATCACCCAGAGTCAATCGGTTTGGTAGAATAACGGATAATTAAATAGGAAGTGTCAATGTCTTACGAGTTACAACTCGTGATATTGGATCCGAACTGGATTATAGCGGTTCTCGCGGTTTTAAATACCTTTATCATTTATATCTTGTATCTATAGAATTGATGCCGCAAGTAGCCTTATACGGTACGCCGCTAGAACACTTTTCCACATATTCAAGCCAACATTAATTTATCAAATATATATATATATAAATAAATAAATATAAAAAAATAAAATAAATATGGATACAAGTGGAGTCAATATAATACACTCCGTAAGAAGTCGGAAGGGTTACAAATTATAATAAAAAAGGAATCACGATAAAATCAATAAGCAAAACGTAACCATTAAATATCCAAATATATATGCGTAAAGATTTGAACTCTAACTTAACGCTTTAGTAATGACAAATAAGCTAAAAGTTCAAACACATATCAAAACCTACTGACATATTGTCTGTCCCGGTGATTTATATTCGTAGTCAATGAGAAAAAAAATTAAATAAATAAATAAATAAAATAAAATAAATAATAATAAATAAAATAAAATAAAATAAAAGAGATTTTAAAGTCAGGAAGTCTAGAAGTGAAAATCTTATCTATGGAATAATCCTATATGAATCTTATACAGGGCAAATAGTATATATAAAAATTTGTATGGAAACCCTTTTTTCATTAGTTTGAATAAGGAATATTTAATTTAACATAATTACAATTATGCAGATTTCCAACATGAAACTAATATATTGTTCAATTTTGGTACTGTTTTTTTTTCAGACATTATTCTCATGCGGGTGGAGAATTAAAACCAAAAAATATCATTTGAAAATACTAAAGTCGTATCTCTTACAGCAAGTAACGTAACTCTTAAGCTGGTGACGACGTCATCAGTTCTAGAAGGTCTGTCGCGTTTGCCGTATCAGCATTGATTCCTTTAACCTCAAATATCTGCTTGCACAGGCTTCATCTCGCGCTGGCAAAGCAGATTGACTGGAGAAAGGAATGCTTAGCTCATGAACTTCACAGGTGGTTCATAGGTCACATGACAGGCCACATAACATATTCTTATCCGTGTGTGTAATGCAATTAGTTAAGGACTTGCAATCATTTTGAAATTAATGAACAAAATAAGCAAATAGAATTTCTATAACAACAAAATGAATTAATTTTTTCTGAACCTCATAGACATTTAGAAGTATCAAGATATGTATTTGAAATATTTACTTGCAACATTCGCCTATTACAATTCAAGTAAAACATTCATGGGAAAATGTCACATTTTCTTGAAAAACCCAAAGTTTATTTAGAAATTAGTTACATAGTGGGTTTTTTCCTTGCATCTCCTACTTATTAATAAAGTTTTTAAAAATTAACCTCAGAGGATGCGCGCGAGAAAATTGAATATGAAACTTTTGTTAGGGCACATAGGATCAGATTTTATCACAGCTTAATTTCAGTTAGCATAGAGAAATACAGAATCATGATTAATCTTCTCTTTGACTCTTATGTTGCCTGGCAATCTTACAAATAGCTCCGTTTTCCACTTCTTTGTCTAGTAACTTACTACCAGTAATATCGAATTTCCTTGGGATTCGTATTAATATCTGTTTATTTTTTATAATTATGGATATTTTTACAGTCATCATAGACCTGGATAGATTCACTCATTGTTAATGCCATGGATAAAAAAAGTTTGTACAGCGGACTCTTTTGAATTCCAAAATATCAGCGAATTCATGTGGGTTAAGTCTGGTCTAAATGGCTCTCTCCCCTCCCCTGTATTTGGATGTCGTCTGAATTTACTTTGCCCTTGTGACAAGTATAATTTCACTTGCAGGCTGATTAATGGAACCTGGTTACAGTATCCTGCAGTACGAGAGTTTCACATCGCAACTTCGAAAATATCGTTCGTCGCTGCGGACGACAGCAGTCGAGTAACAACCGCCTACAATGTGAAAGGAATAAGCACCATCATGGACTTCTTCGACCGACACCGTATCTCGTCGTTAATCTCGTTTTAATGCGGAATGCTCCGGCGGCTGTCGGAATCGACTACGAATGGGACATACTTCCGACAATTTCGACCCGAAGGATATTCAACTCTACTTTGCTGGAGAAGGACTCGTGCTGGGGATGTTTTTTTATTCATCGCGAACGTAATCGTGTAGCTTAGGATGCAGAGAATAAGTATGAGCGCAAAAATAGAACGTTGGACCCGCCCAGGCAAATTTTCCCCTTGTTTTAACCCTGTGAAATAGGCCGTTTCATTGGGCTATAGGTGGTTGTCTGGAACTGTGTAATGGACGAAAAGTTGTTCGAACGCTAGTTAAAAGTGAAGTAGTATAACCTCGGTCATGTATCCTATATATATGAAGTATCATGTATCCTATATATAAATGATCATAAATAACAGAATTGAAATATATTTTTTGCGTGTACGCAATAGGAATCTCTTATATAAATGATCATAAATAACAGAATCGAAATATATCTTTGCGTGTACGCAATAGGAATCTATTTAAAGTGCACATATATTAATCATAATTATATGAATCCATATACATATGTATAAACAAATCAGGTAGCCTATAATTAATCAGTTACCTTTTATCTTAACAATATCCGCAGATATATAACAGTTAGCATAAAAATCAACGAATCAATCAGCATAAACATTAATAATTTTACCAATTCATATATGAACATTTTTATCAGTTAAAATATGATTTTTATCATGTTAATCTTCATTCTATGCAATTGTCAGAGTACATTAGTATTTTCTGTAGCATATGTATCTTAATGAGATGAAGTGGAAAACTGTATCATTATATATCACGTGATCACTATTATTTACCAATATCATTGTTTTATATTTTATAACTTGAATCAATTCATGTACACCATGAATTTTTATTTACTAATAATATATATATATATATATATATATATATATATATATATATATATAGATATATATATATATATTATATATATATTCACATAGTGTCTGTATCACACTCCTATAAGTCAAATGCAAGTCAAGTTTGAGTAATATTCAGTAGTTGGTTTTGGTAGCTGACCGAGCTGATGTAAGTGTTTACATAATAAAAATATGGAATGTTGGTCCATATATATAAAAGATTGCTTGCAGGAATGTGATCAGACTAGAGACGCTAAAGATGACGTATACAATAAGTATGTAGGCTAAGATAACATGCCGTCACCTGTAGTCATTCAATTGTTTATAAACATTAGTCCAAGCTCCCTGCTTGAGACAACTACCCCGACCTATAATTCAAACGGCCTACGTGATCTGTAGCGTGTCTCATTTGATTGTGTGTTCGTATGAAACTATGTCATTTGTATGTATGTTCATATGTTCGAACTACTGTCTGTTCCTTCATAACTTGTAACAGAGATGGTAGACGGGCAGAACAGAGTTAGCTATCGTCATTAGAAGACCTGTACCTCTTTACCTAAGCTTTATCATGTAGAGGAATAGGATTAGCCATCATCATTGGCAGAAGCGATCAAGCTATCGTTATTAGAAGACTTGTACAATCATATCTGATCTTCAGCATGTAAAACTTCAGAAGAATACATATATTTTTATATTTCGTGTTTTTTACAAGAACCTCCTCACCATGAGTTTAACACATCGTCGTAATAACTAACAAGATAATACCAACTTCGTAAGTGATCTACAAACCCCCAGACACTCCATTGAAGATGGAAGTGCAATACCAACCGACTTAGCGTAAGATTATCGCTAGTCTAACATTACCTCATAGGGCGCCTTATCATACAAGGCACAAGCCCTAATACATACAGATATGTCTCTCAGCCACCGCCCTTTGCTCTCAGGTCTCAGCTTTGTTAAAAAGACAGAGACGGGAATGGAGTGAACTTAGAGCATTTCTACAGAAGCAACCCGCGGTTGCCTAGACTATGGCAATTGACGTTTTCCTATGTTATTTTACCCGCTGTACAAGATTTGAAACTAATATTTATTCGGATGACTGTAACTAAGAAGTAATTTACCTTTGAAGACTACATGACGGTACCAACTGGTCGACGTACGGGTTCAAAGGTAAATTAAAGTTTAGTCCCAGTAGAACGAAAAAAATATTCCCTTCAACTCTTGTAAAGCAAGTAAAATAACATAGGAAAACGCCAACTGCCATAGTCTAGATCGTTGTGGAATACTTCTATAGGCCGATTTACCAAGTGTTTAGCGAATTGTAAACACAGTTGCCATGTTTGAATTCCGCAACCACCACGGAGACATATGTTCACTGGGGGGAAGGCGGGGTACCGGGGGCACAGGAGGTACGAGTTGTCTAAATGATGACGGGTCATTGGGTAGTGGATGTGACCATTAATGATAACTAACCAACAAAACCTAACACTCCTAACTGAAAATTACTAAACTACAATTGGTCTAACAATAGGGGAATATAGTTTGGGAACTTTACCTGAAAAGGGGCAGATTGTACAATTCAGGTATGAACTTGGATATGCCGAATCCCGTCCTCGTCTCCGGTTCTTGAAACTCTGCCCAACTTGAATCTTGAACAGATTTTCGGCCAAATATCAAACGAATCACGAACACACATAGGTTTCCCAAAATTATATTACGATGTCCTTATATCGTAACAGAATATTTAACACTATTACTGGTGAAACACAGTCACTTTGAGAGTATTGGGTGTGGGGTGTTAACACTGTGAATGTTTCTTGCTAAATGATTTTAATACGCAAATTACACAATCTGGTGAATGTAGGTATCGGCAACGCATTGGTGACAAGGCCTCTGATTGGTAAGAAGAATTGTGGGCGGGTACATTGAGGGGGATGATTTCATACGTATGTGGAAACTAACATCGTATTTTCAGAAAAGGAAAAAAAAATGTGCAGTAATGCGTAACACATAGTGAACAGGATATTGCAATGAACGGTCAGTGCAAGAAATCAGAGGCGCCAGTTGAAGAGACAATGATAATTCTGTAAAACCGTAAAATGTAGTGTCTTTAATTTCTATGAAACCTAAGGTATTGTGTATATTATTAAAGGAAATAATATTGCAATGAAATGTTGTGTAACCTAACCTAGTAGAACATATTACTTGGCCGAAGGGCAGAGCCCACCCGTACCCTGTCCCCCCCACCAGTAAGACAAATTTGAAGGTAGACTAAGATATAACCAAGCTAACTTCACCAACCTAACCTAACCTAACCTAGTAGATTGTGTTACCTGACCGGGGGGTCTCCGCCGCCCCGTACCCTCCCTTCCAAGAAATACAAACTTGAAGGAAGAACAACATATAGGTTAACATACTAACCTAACCTAGTAGAACATATTATCTGATGGGGGGGGAGAGCCCCCCCCCCAACCGTAAAGGAAGACAAACTTAAAGGTAGCCTAAGATATAACCAATGAATGCTCTAATAATTAGTAAAATTTTATCCAACAATTTTTTATGGGTGAGAAAAGATTGTAAAATTATGAGAGTAAATAGACAGAGGTGGATAATGAAAAGAGAAGGGAAAAAAAGGTGTAAATTGAAATGTGTGTAAAAGGATATAATGGAATATATCTAAGTAGTTGTTCCAATAAGGCCAAATTTTAACAAAGGAATTGTTATGGGTATGAAATCTATTCTTAATGATGTAACGCAAACAGTCAGACGTGAATACTGGAAAGGGGAGGGAGTGAGTTGTGTATAAATCATGTATAAATCATGTATGGAATATCCCAAGCAACTTGCAATTTCATGTAACCGACAGGAAGGTAGGTATGAATCGTCCTAACACCCACTTCTAGTCCAACCACAGGTATTTTCAGGTGTCTGTCCTCAATTATAACTTAATATTTCAAGGTATTTATGGCAAAATTATTAGGTGTGGACAAAACAAATATTATACAAATACTATGATAAAGGAAACAGGAATAAACACTAGAATTCATATATGATTAAAAAACAAATTAGGAAAATGAATTTATGCAACTCAATGTATGGATACCCCTCAATTCTTCACTCGGTCCTATAGCAATGTAGGGGTCATACTGCAATGTGATTGGCTAAATAGATGTACCCCTCCCGTACACCCCCCTTTTTTCCCTCACTAAGTAGTCTGTATTTAGAACAAAAGCTCCCTTACAACTAGCGCAAGCGCAGTAGAATTGGTGCATGGTAGTAGGGTTCGGTGTTGTAATAGTAGTAGTAGATGGGATTTGGATGTGAAACGGCTCCACTATCGATGCTTTTGTTACCTCTTATTTTCGGTTGTATTTCGTGTTTTAAATGTCATAAATAATGGGAAATAACACAGCAAAACCTCCCCCCCAGTAGTTTCTCCCCACCCAAAACCCAGGTTCCCACTTATGGTATCCCTTACCATATGATAGAGTTGGGGTTTTGTCCCACCTGAAACCCAGGCTCCCAATAGGGGTCCCCTTTACAGTAGGATAGAGTTCAAAGGTAAATTAGAGTCGTCCGAATAAATATTACTTCAAATTCTTGTTCAGTAGCTAAAACTGCATAGAAAAACACCAACTACCATAGTCTGGGACGTCGCAAATAGTTTATAAATGGAAGAAACTAAGCTAAACCTTCCCTTTCTGGTTAATGTTTAGGGGAGAGAGAGAGAGAGCGCGCGCAAAAGGAATCAGTTCTAGTGAAATGTACCCAATTACAATCAGACTATTCTCTGTCTGAACACCAACTGGGGCAGTGTTTCCCAGGCACCAGTAAAAAAATTATCGATGTGAATTTCCATTAATTTAACACACTTTCAAATCCCAACTTTTCAACTTATGATTGACGCTTTGCTTTTCGAATTTAATGTCCATTTTTCTTTTCTATTTCTTCTACTACAGGTTCTTTGGACATTTCTCGGTACCTAATAATAAGTCCTTTTTATCTAGAGTCTTCATTTATGGCTCTTTCGCAATAATAATAATAATAATAATAATAATAATAATAATAATAATAATAATAATAATAAAGTCAGTATAATTCATCTCTCTTTCTCTCGATAATAATAATAAGGAAGAAACACCAGCTACCTTGCAGTAACAAGTGGTACGAGCACCAACCCGAAGGAGTGATAGAAAACGATCAGGCAAAGATCCTCTGGGACTATGGTATCAGAACAGATAGGGTGATACGGGCAAATAGACCAGACGTGACGTTGATTGACAAAATCAAGAAGAAAGTATCACTCACTGATGTCGCAATACCATGGGACACCAGAGTTGAAGAGAAAGAAGAGGAAAAAATGGATAAGTATCAAGACCTGAAAATAGAAATAAGAAGGAATAGGGGGTATGCCAGTGGAAATTGTACCCATAATCATAGGAACACTAGGCACTATCCCAAGATCCCTGAAAAGGAATCTAGAAAAACTAGAGGCTGAAGTAGCTCCAGGACTCATGCAGAAGAGTGTGATCCTATAAAGGGCGCACATAGTAAGAAAAGTGATGGACTCCTAAGGAGGCAGGATGCAACCTGGAACCCTACACTATAAATACCACCCAGTCGAATTGGAAGACTGTGATAGCCCACAATAATAATAATAATAATAATAATAATAATAATAATAATATAATAATAACATCAGAGAAGTCTGGGTAATGTTTTCATTTTTTGAACGGAATCACATTTTGATGGAATGACAGCTGGAGTTTTCTTGTTTTTTTTTTTTTTTTTTTTTTTTTAGGGGAGGGTGTGGTTGGGAGGTGTGGGCCATCAGGTAAAAGCAAGAGGGGAATCATTTCCCCTTCTCGGTTCCCCCTGATTCCTCTGAGGGGAAGCAAATGAAGAGATACATTGGATGAAGACAGACAGGTTTAAGGGATTGACAGATATAATGGTCAGTCATGAGAGAGAGAGAGAGGTGGGGGCGGGGGGAAGGGGTTTGGGGGAATAATCACTGCCTCTAGATCAGAGGAAATATAAAAAACCAAGACAAATATTGGAGAAACTCTTAGAGAAAATGAAACAATTCAAAGTGTCAACCATCTTCCCTTAAATAGCTGGAAGTGAAAGTCAAGTTCATTCATTGGAAAATTCATGTAGAGCAAAAGAGTCATTTGCCTACGAGAGGGAGGCGTTTATTAATATTTTATCATTTACAAATGGCAGGCTGAATACGATAAAGAGATTCGCTTATCCATATTGTTCTGAAGTCCTACCTGACCCAGACACGCGTATGAAGATGACCTGTTACTTAACACAAATTGAAATCTAATCTAACGCTTTGAAGACTGTTTACATGTAATACGGGATTTCTTAATGTATAAGTGTATACGGACATATTAGCCGTTCAAAGATAGCGCAATTTAACTCAATGGTATTTAGTACAAAATCGCATTATTTTCTAGCATCAGGCAAAAATAAATTGCCCGAATAAAAATGGAACAAATTTCTATGAGAAGAGCCACAAATAAATCAAATTTAGAACCTTAATATTATAACATATTAAAATTGAATTTTTTTATTATTCCATCATAATTTAGTCTCTTCTCAGCAACTGCATTTAATATTTTTTTTTCCTTTATTTTTTGTATCTTCGTCGTCACACTGGATCTGCCGAGCGAGAGAGAGAGAGAGAGAGAGAGAGAGAGAGAGAGAGAGAGAGAGAAAGATAGAGAGAGGATACTCCGTTTTCTATGCGTCCATTTCAGTGCTTTATGTTCAATTTGAAGAGATGACTACTCCCGCTCTCTCTCTCTCTCTCTCTCTCTCTCTCTCTCTCTCCTTCGTTACTTCCGTTGGTTAACGGGACGAAAAAGAGTTTTATTTATTTATTATTATTTTTTTTACCGAACTGAGAGCAAAGGATTGTGTGAACCAAGTCTGTTTATATATGCCTGTGTGTCTTTCATGCTCTCTCTCTTTCACTCACTCTCTCACAGACACAAAGCACAACGCCAAGAAATCATGGATCTCTTGACAAACTGACTACGATGCCCAAAAACCAATAAACACAAAGAAATATTTTAAAATAGATTGCTAAAACCTGCGCATAGGTCTATACACAGTTTGTACACTGACTAGAGAACCCCCCCCCCCCCCACTCTCTCCTTGATGATAGGTCATGAATGTCTAAATAAAATGACAAATAAATGCACAGAGAAGGATAAGATTATTCACATATCTTCCGTGCATCTCCATCCTTGGTCAAACATTCTACTTTCCATTTTGTCAGGAAATTCACCTCCAGAAAGCAATGATTCTTCCCAGCAAAGGAGGTCAGGTCCTGTATTCCCCCCACCCCCTCTTTTCTAACCCGATTTGACCTTCCAGGATTCCAATTGGATCCAGGTAAACCCAATTGACTCCAGGTCATTCCTGGAGGCTCCAGCCTCAAGGGGCGTGTGTGAGATATCTTCGGCCATTCGTTCACCCAAATCCTGATTTATGTTTGGAAGGATATATATACACTGCACACTATACTAGCTACATATATACCCCTGGCCACAGCTCCACCAACCATGGGGCATTCCCCCCAACTCCCACTGACATATCAGCTGAGTTATTGTTAATACTCACGAAGTTGATTTGAAATCAAAGGTTGAATTTAATCCGTTTAAGCAGATTTGTAAACTTTTACTGAATAAAAGTGCGCCTAGCTCTAGTACTACTTCCTTTATCGATAATATTCCTCCAATATATATATATATATATATATATATATATATTATATATATATATATATATATATATATATATATTTCAGATCCAATGTCCGTTGTAACTCCTTATCTTACGTGCATATTGAGAGAGTGGTGAAAAAGACGACTTGACCAATTCTCAGCCAGATCTGAATATTCCTCTACTCCTTGCAAACAATTGTTCATAGAAAAAACACGCAAGAAAAAAAAAGTAATTTATATAAAAAAGGACTAATTCTGAAATAAATAGCTGTGGGGGGGCGGGTGGAATTCACTGAATGAACTTGGAATATTCATTTCATTAAACGCATTTGGTTTCTGCCTGTTTTTCTCTCTTTTTCTCCTCTGGAGTCTACAATAATAAGACTTTTCTGCAGACAACAGTTCTTGTCGTCAACAAATATGGCTTTTAAAGATTCTCTCTCCCTCTCTCTCTCTCTCTCTCTCTCTCTCTCTCTCTCTCTCTCTCTCTCTCTCTCTCTCGCAGCAGCAGGACACAAGACCAAACCTCGATAACTAAAGCAAGAAATGGCTGTTGTCGTCACTTCTTCTCTGGCCCCAAAAAACCACCTTCTGTCCCTGAAGAGGAAGTGATTGGTATTGATTCATTTTGTCATATGTGATTCCATTTCCCCCCCCCCACCCCCGTCTTTCCCCCCCCCCCCGCCCCTTTTTTTTTCCCCCCCCCCCCCACCTCGGGGAACACCAGATCAGGCAACGGAAAGTGAGGGTTGAAGGAAAAAAGTGACAGAATATCGATGTGAAGAATCAATATAATACACAAATTTTTAGAAATATCTGCATCATATTTTCACTTCACTGGCGGATTAGTATAAGTTACTGTATAAGAAATTACTATTTCTATAGAAATATCAATTAGAATTAGAACGGAAAACTGACATCAAGACAGGAAACTATATTTGTATAGGTGATAAATTCACTGATGAAAAAAAACAGCTTCATGTGTTCCTAAAATACTCAAAGCCCCCTCCCTAACCCCCACCCCCCCACACACCCACCAAAAATATGAAATGGGTCCAGTATTTCTTCATCCCAGGATCAAATTATCCTAATTCCCGGTCAGGAGGGAGATGTGGCCTTCTTACACGCAACATTGATACTCCTGGAGTCCATCTTTGGAGGACCAACAATTAGGGGGACCTGGGGAAACAAGGAGAATGGCTCCGGTTTGAACATAATGAAATGTGTTTTTATTCGTTTCTGGGACATATTTCTCTCTCTCTCTCTCTCTCTCTCTCTCTCTCTCTCTCTCTCTCTCTCTTAGTTCGCGATGTCGGATTTTGCCATATAAAGCCCTAAAATATTTACTTATTTTTTTTCCTTTGTTGAGAGAGAGAGAGAGAGAGAGAGAGAGAGAGAGAAAAGCAGTACATACAGAGAGAACCGGTTCCAAACAAGAGCCCGTGCTGCTGGGCCAAACTAAAGTTCAATCTAAAGCAAGTGGAACAGATTAAAAGATTCATCAATCAATCATTAAAAAAAAAAAAATCGAATCAAATCCAATGTCTTTGTCGCAACCTTTCACAAACCCAAGAAAGGGGAAACAAACAACAATGTAATGAGACCTTCCACCTATATTTCTATAACATGAGAACAGAGATTTAATTGCAATATCTCCGTTTTAAGTGCCATTAAGTGCCAATAAGTGCCAGCAAGGGTGCCAAGGGCCAAGGACAGAAGTTGACAGGATTAAGATTTTGATGCCAATAGCAGCCGTCTGTCTGTATGTCTGTCAGGTATGATCCTGACGGTTAATATGACTCTTGTATCTGTCTAATGTCTTATTTGATGAACCTGTCTATCTGTATATTTATATATTTGTATAGATATGTGTCAATATCGTCTCAAAATCATCAGCCATTAGAAGCCTTGGGATCATCTCTCCAAGACGTTTCCCGTAATATTTTCCATCTCGCGAAAAACTTGATAATCTAAGAAGAAAACTTCGTACAAATTAGTTTTAAAATAACACAAAACGAGTTAAATCTCGAGAGGTAACTTTCACGATGTTTCGGGAGAACATTGATTGTAATCGGTGCCTCGTTTCGGGATGAAGTTTGTGTAATAGATTTGCCTTTCGAGTCGAGGAGACACGATTGCGTCATCGGGTGAGTTTATGAAATATAGTAGTAGGTGCTATTTTGGGCTTATTTAAGATGAAGGAGAAGAGGAAGGAGGGAACAGAGAGAAAATGTACAAATGAGAAGAAAGAGAAAGGAACTAACTCCTCGACGAAATAGCCATACTACAGAAAATGGCACCGATTGTCTACAAAAACGGGAGTACTCCAAGAAATATTATATCCTTCATACGGAATGATTGGCGAGTATCTTGATATCAGGTCATGAAAGGTCAGACACTAGGAGGAAATTTAAAGAAATAAAAAAAAACTGATAAATTCTGTTTAAAAAAAAAAAGCTACAACGCATAGGAACATTCCGTCGTAATCTACATAAATAAAAGCAATTTCTTTTTGTTTGTTCAGTATGCATGCCCAGCCTACGAAAGCTATGGCCACCAAATTTTGACCATAGGCCCACCCTCCACCGAGGAAGGTTTTAGTCAAAAACCGAAATTCAAGGGCAGTTTCTAAGGGGGCCTTATCTTACAATTTTCGGAGTTGACAGCAAACTCTTCAAGTTTTCCCCAACTTCTTAGACTCGACAGAATAATGGAATAACTGTAAGGAATTTTCAAATCTTTAGCTGGACTGGATCCCAAGCGATTACTTATTCTGAAAGCGATTGCATAATCCAACCCTGTAGGGGTTGCCACTACAGACGGCGCGATCATGTTTATCCCGAGCAACGCAGGGTACATCAGCTAACGATTACATAAAAAAAACACTTCCATTTCTCTCTCTCTCTCTCTCTCTCTCTCTCTCTCTCTCTCTCTCTGTATGTTTTTGTGTGTGTGTATTGCAACATGGTCGATGCCTTTTTTCTCAGTTCCTGAAAAGCCGCGAATTCCCGTGTACAAAGAATCCCGAAGCGATATTTGAGGTTTGGTAGAAATTATTTATCTTTTGCGGTTTCCTTCTGTATCCTGACACGTTGATACATGTTCCAATTCCATTTTTCCCCCTCGTTCTTTTCTCTCTCTCTCTCTCTCTCTCTCTGTCTCTCTGTCTCTCTCTCTCTCTTTCCTTCTCTCTGGTTCCCACTCCCCCCACCCTCCCCCGGCCTGACAACGGGACCTTTTTCATCCCACAGACCGAAGCCATTTGCACCTACAGGAATTTTTTCTGGTTCTTGGAAGCAGCGAATCGAAAATATTGTTTCTCTTGTGGAATACGAGTTTGCTTTTGGTCGAGTTTCATGCTTCTGTTATTAGGAATAGTATCGTCACTGCTGTTCCTCAACTACTACTGAAACTACCACTACTATTACCGGGTTCTTGGAGACAATTTTATTCAGCTATTAATCAAGTGAAATCTCAGAGACTACTTCATTCAGCTGCTAATCAAGTGAAGTCTCCAAGCTATATTCGCTTTTCTGAGCGTGTCATGTGAGTAAAGTTTCCGTAGGTAGGGTATGACTCCCTCTCTCTCTCTCTCTCTCTCTCTCTTTTTCTCTCTCTCTCTCTCTCTCTCTCTCTCTATCTATCTCTCTTTCTCCAATATCAGCAAGATAAATCAGGTGCCATTTTGTATTGTCGCAATCTTATGAAGGCGCGAAGATGGTATATGTCGCCTTTGCACCAGAAGATGAAAGAAAAAGACTTTTTCCTGTTTTCTGCGAATTATAGTTTCCAAGAAAAGGTTTTAGGATGGATTTAAAAATTAGTTTTAAACTGGTCCTCAAAAATTAGTTTTCAAATGGACCCAAAAAAACCAGTTTCCAAATGGACGCACAAAAACCAGTTTTCCAATGGACCCCAAAAACCAGTTTTCAAATGGACTCACAAAAAACCAGTTTTCAAATGGCCCCCCACTAAAAATCCCACAAAAAAACTAAACCTTATACGATACTAGGTTATAGATTTCAGTCCAGGATTTCGTTTGAATCTTCCAGTACCTGATACCAGTCCTGGAAACCGTTCCATTCCTCCAGTACCTGATCTCAGTCCTGGAAACCGTTTGAGTCCTCCAGTACCTGATCTCAGTCCTGGAAACCGTTCCAATCTTCCAGTAGCTAATTCCAGTCCTACTAAACATTACCAGCGACCCACACGAAACAGAAATCCAAAACCATTACCTCGGAATCAACGATGCACTCGACCATCATCGCAAATATTCGAGCGTTTGATGTTCCATCTGCGCTGTGCTCGGCTCTCTAATACATACACATTCTGGCTAATACATTTTTCTCAATACATTCCCCTCCCGAATACATTTTGCTTAATACATTCTCCACCCGAAATACATTTTGGTTAATGGACTTGTTCGTCAATTGCCGAACAGCAGAGTAGTGAGTTGGGAAGTACTTCTTTTAGTTATCATCGAGTGAAGTAGACTATTCTGGCGTTTTCCGAATTAATTCTTTTTATTATATATAGAATGTCGATGCTTGTTTTAATTGGTTCCATTTCGTCCGACACTCTTTCTCTCTTTTTACTGTGATGGTTTCTTTAACAGCTGACAGAGAGAAACTATTGCATTTCAGTCATGAAATGACATGAAAATTCCTGGAAAACCATTCTAGGAGAGCAAAACTATTTGTTCGCTTGCTCGGGGAGTAAGCCTACATACTACTTTGTTGTTGTTGTTTTTCGTTGCTGTTGTTGTTCTTGTTTTGGGAGGTAAGAAGGGTCTATGGAAAAACCTAAAAAAAAGGTCTTGTTTCTCTTTGAAATGAATTAGGCTACCTAAGAAAAGAAAGCCATAGGCGTATAGAGCAAAAATAAGGCTTAAAAGGACAAAAACAATAATGATTCCTGTTCCGATCAAATATTGCAAGAAACATTCCTAGTTTTTGCCTTTTTAGGAATCTCAGGATATCCATCGTATCCTATCAAATATATAAAAGAAGAACACCCATCCTAGAGTTCCTATAGGAATGCCCAAAGGGTCCTTACTCCTTGCAGCAATAAAATGCAGAACAATTGGGCAGCAAGGATCTCCCGTTTGGACAGGAATTTGATTAAGCCTACAGGGTGAGCACGCCACCTTTCGCGAGATTCAACGCCTGCACCATTTGAAATATATTTTTTATTTCGCTTTTTTCCTTTAATGGAAACGAATTCCTCCGACGACAAACCGCTTCTAGGATACGTCAATTTGATAGTCTGCCTCCTGAGAGGTTCACTGGGGCTTATATGTCAGCGGTTATGTCAGTTATCGATGGCAAAATATGGGAAGGTGTTCAATAAATGCGAGCAACTACGTCGCCTGACCCAGCAGCTGATCCTCTGCTCCGATGGAGTACACCAATTTTAAAGCCGGAATTCTCCGTTCGTCCGACGCGAAAACAAATACGAATTTAAACGAAACAGGAGGGAAAACCGTCCCTGTTTTCCCGCTCACCCGGAATTCACGCCCAGGGGCAGAATTAAACGGACTAAAAATAGATTTTTGGAAAGTTCCGAACTGTAGTTTGTCTGACGAATTGCTGTGGGATCCTCGCCTACAGGGACACCCGGTGTTTTTCATTTCGTCCCCCGTTCTGCCAACCCGATGGGGAAACGCCATTTTAAACCAGCAAGGTTCAAAATAACATGTAATGCCTACAGTGCACCACGTGTTGTGCCCTGAAGGCACTAGTCCACTGACGAATAGGAGGAAATGTTTCTAGGATAAAGTGACCTGTGTGATTAGACTTATCTGTTATACGTATCTCCTCTCTCTCTCTTTCTTCTCTCTCTCTCTCTCTCTCTCTCTCTCTCTCTCTCTCTCTCTCTCTCTCTCAATTACCATTCTAATTAATTTGGGATTGAATATATGTTTAGCCTATTATCTTATTTCAAACTTCTCGTAAATCCATTCGGCACGATGGAGAATGAATTCAGAGAGAGAGAGAGAGAGAGAGAGAGAGAGAGAGAGATTATCAAAGCAGTGTATATGAAACATCAGCTTCATATACACTACTCTCTCTCTCTCTCTCTCTCTCTCTCTCTCTCTCTATCTATCTCTCTCTCTCTCTCTCTCAATAATAAGCCAATTATGAGACTATAAGATAAATCTGGAGGTAAAGTCTCTCCCAACTAACTCTCAGGTATAAAGCAATTACGTCACCTGGAATACCTGGATCAACCTGACGAATGTTCACGAAAATGACACTATTCGTGGGAATATTCCTCCTCTGGGAATATACTTGCAATGGACTTATCTATAAATAAATTACCTAAATCTTGATTAAGATTACGCTTTTTCGATAAGTTAGATGATAAATAGATTAGATGTTTAGACGCAGCCGAATAGAAATTTATTACCTTTGCAATATTAATTAACTACGTTCGTTTTAGGACCCATAACTCTTGTTCCCCTTCGGAGGATTTGGGCCCCCAGGAGGCGCTGCCCTTCTAGTTTCCACTTCCTTTACATTTACCTGCAGCGCCCCCAAAACACAGTCGTACTGGGACCACTGGGTACATTAATTAAATTAATCTTGGTAACGAATTCAATTCTGAGGAGTCAAAAACAGAAAGCCATCGTGAACCTGTTCCTGTTATTAAATCGGCATAAGCCTAAAGCCCTTTTCGCCTCCCCAGGATCCGTATCCAGGCCCTTTCTCGTAGTAAAATATGGAGGGTTTGTTTAGAACCACTGAATAATATGATACTGAGGTTGATAGAAATAATTATATATAAATAAAAAACTATTGCAAAATGCTTGGGCATATTGAGGCCATTATGAGCCTAAATAGATTGAGACGCTACTGACCCCAGAGAGCAATTTATTCAGATTTCCTGTCTCTCTCTCGGTCATCGCGGGGAGAGAGAGATAATACATTGGAGGACTAATTCCTTATTCCGTTATTATTGTTAAAAATGCCTCAATTTCCCGTCCAAGCAGAAATTCCAGTCTGGTAGTCTCTGCCAGGTTCTGGGAAAAATGAGGGAAAACTGCCTTCAGGTCATGCGTTCCCCGTTAGCAGAGAGAGAAAGGAAGAGAGAGAAAAGCGTCAGGAAGCACCGACGATATAACCCAGAAAATAATCTCCGATCGTTTGGGTTTCCATGGAGTACGAAAATATAAGTTGCTGTCTCTCTGGGCCTTCGTCGTATTTATTTCTCCAGGAAACCGATTCATTTGAAGCTCTTAAGCCTTCCTTTATGCACACTCGGGCCTCGTGGGGGTCTTTAAATCTCTTAAAAACATATTGCCACAATGAAGGGGGGGTGGGGGGTGGGGTAGGGGAAGCTTAGGGTTAATGAAGGACACCGGTTAAACTCGAAAGGAAGGAGGAGCACACGAACCATAAACGGGGGGGGGGGAAACTTTGAGATGGTTAATGATAGACCGGGATGCCGGAAGAGGAGCAAGCCCTTTGAAAAAATGATGTAGGAGAACCAAAACCGTAATACAAAAAGGTTGGTTATCAAAAAACGGTTAAAAAAAAAGAAAGGAAGGATACCGTCGCTAAAACCCCACGAGATTATTCCTGCAGCTGGTGTTTGGGACCTGTTAGACCGATATGGCTTAATTTAGTGCTTAACGCCTCTTGAAAAACCGTTAATTCAGTTAGGTATGGATGGTGGGTATATTGGGGTGATTGGTATAATATGTGGTTGCGCTTGTGGTATGTCTGCTACACGTGTGTGGGGTGTTACCTGATATTAGACCAAAGTTACCACAACGCTCACCTTATTCCCATCGTCCAATTCACTCTCAAACTTTTCGGCCCCCGAAAGTCTTAACTTCCGCTCATTCCCAGGTGACAAGGAGACGACAACGAGGCCCTCTTAATGTATAAGCCAATTCCGGAAGAATTCCCGGGGACACCAGGAGAGAGACGAGAGGAGAGAGAGGAGACGAAGAAGGGAGACGAGGAGAGCGGAGAGAGATGAGCGAGAGAGAGAGGTATATAGTTTGGCAAAAAACCCGATACCCTGGGGAACAAAGTTTCGTGGTGACGGTTGTGAACTTTTGGTTTCCATCCAGGGAAACTTTTATGACCAACGAGGGAGTGTCAAGGGTCAACTCGGGAGGAGAGAGAGAGAGAGCTGGACGAGGAGGAGTATGAAGGACGAGATAAGTCTTTGGATGATTTTTTGGAAGGAGGAGAGAGACGGAGATGATGAGGACGGATTGAGAGGGGAAGTTGAAGAGTAAAGCAAGAAAAGAAAGGAAGTCGAGAAAAGGCCACAGTAAGTAGTAATAAAAAACAAAATAAAAAAAAGAAGCCTCATATGTAATGCCTATTAATATTACAGAACACTCGCGTCTGGAAACCCTTGCACGAGCATCAGAAAAAAAACACAAATTGGTCCTCGATTTTGGACAGGAAACCCTTATGAAAGGACCGCTTAGCCCCACAAACTGCCAACCGAGAGGTGACCTATTTACAGGGAACCGACTTGCTGGACACCGACTTCTTCTTTAAGCTAATTAGGCACCGACTGATGATGCTGCCCTGCTGATGATGATAGTTATTGGCCCAACCAATTGGCGTGCGAAGACTGGGCCATTTGTCGTACCGAAAAAACGGAGACTTCTTCAGCGGTCCGGCTGCATTGGACTAACCCCCCTCCATCCCCCCCCCTCATCCTTGGGGCGCTTTCCGGTCGTCTTTTGGGGAGGTGGGGGTGGCCGGATAAACCGATGGGGGAATAGCTTTATATTGCATGGGGAAAATAGATATGGAGGTGAGACAGGACTTGCACTGATGAGAAATACGTCACATAAATCATGGGAAATAGTCAGTATTTGTTGGGAAATAGACTGATATTGATGGAAATAGTCCACCTAACTGATGAGAAAATAGACAGATACCGATGGGAAAATAGAGAGCTAATAACATTGAAAACGGTCAGGAATTGAAGAGGGAATAGATAGATTACCGAGGGAGAGTATACAGAAAACTGATGGGAAAATATCTAATATCTAGATTGGGGGAAAGCAGTATATTCAAAACAATGGGAAATCATCATATATCTATGGGAAACTAGTAGGATTTCGATGGGAAATAGCAGATACTGATGGGAAGTAGTCATATATCGATGGAAAACATCCTTATCTCTATGGGACTTCAACATAAATGCGGAATGACCAGTTATTGATGGGAAAAAGACTACTGGATTCCTATGACGTCCCCATCGCTATTTTGCTTTGAAAGTCTGAGGATCCAGACAGATATATAGCTCAACCTCAGGACCATGAAAATCCTGTAGGACTCTATTACCTGTAGGATCTCTCCCGAGGGATGACCCAGCGTCCTAACGTTGCCCTATAAAACAGAAAATTAATTATGGACCAAAGGTTTAATGCGCTTCACCCCACCCCCCCCCAAGGGGAGCCCCCCCCCCCCCCCCCCCCCCCCCCCCGAGTGTTTATCAACGGAATGAGATCTGCATAACGATGAGCAGGAGGCCTCATGGCTCCAGTGAGGTTCATTCCAGCGACTGATTGACTGACGCTTCCTCTGGTTTCCAGATCTGGGATTTCAGTTCTTCCACATTTTGACAGTACTCTGCAACTTCAACTCAATGCACATCTTGATTTTAAACAGGAAACATTACCCACCACCAGCATTGCCAAAGTCATTCAAAGCTCTCCTAAGCAGGAGACAGGAACTTAGCCAAGAGCTGCAAGCATTAGAACAATCAATACACAGGATTCAGCAGCAGCTACAGAACAGAAAAGTCCTCCAAAAGAGTCATTCAGCTTTCTGGCAATAATCAAGAAGGTGTTGGGCCAAAGGAGGTCACTTACATGCAGTTGATGGAAGGGTATGTAAGTGAAGAGCAGGGTCATGTGCCTGGGTACTCGCTGATGACCATTTCTGAGTAAATTTTCAGAAAGGGCAGTTTATTCACCGGGTTCCTGTATAAGGGTATGCTGAGCTGAATGAAAGGTGATCAAATGTACCTGGAGGTATTCCTCTCTCTCTCTCTCTCTCTCTCTCTCTCTCTCTCGTCGTCAACAGCCGAGTAGTCCTCTGCCTCTGCCAACCTTTTACACTCGAGGCCACTTGAGTTAGCTAGGAGGGCATAAGTAAACATTGGGCAACAAGGACTCATCTTGGAAAAACTGAGACATCTCTCTCTCTCTCTCTCACGAGGTTCCAGGGCCCACGAAGAAGCGAGGAGACGGAAGATAGATATTGTCACCTTTGCTCTTCAGGTGATGATGAAAGGTGGAATTCTTTTCACTCAGCTCTGATGACAGACGGGGGTTCTGGAACGAGACTGCTTCCACCAAGCAGATTCCTGGAAGGAATGAACAAACTACTGTTTCTTCTTCTTCTTCGTCTTCTTCTTCTTCATCTTCTTCTTCTTCCAGTGCCAAACATCTTCGATAAAACGTGAACTCTAGGGTGGAACGAACAGGAAGGCTGGGAGAAGTGGCAGGTGCTGATGAGAGCTCTCTACACAAAAGATATATGTTATATATTCATGTCATTTGACATAACTCTTCTTCTTTAAGATTATTGACGTCGTGGCTTTCAGACCCTTCCAGACAGAATAAAAAAACCCTTCTTTAATGTCACCAGGGATTATGAAATCTCTTTTCTGATACGAATTAATTCACGCCCCTTCTCTCCTCCTAATATGGATGGGACGTCCTCGATTTGAAAAAACACTTTTGTCTTAAAATTTCGTCTGATTCCAGTCTTTCTCTTAGATTTCCTTCCTTCCTCTACCATCCTCAAATCCTTGGGCGTGACGGGTAGAGAGAGAGAGAGAGAGAGAGAGAGAGAGAGAGAGAGAGAGAGAGCACCTCATAAGAGAGTCCCCCAGGAATAAACTCTGTTGTACGAGCGACAGAAATCAGGTGTTTACTTTCTGGTGGGAATAAATAATTGCTGGCGTTAGACCATTTATCTTTAAAACATTTTCTGATACGCCTCTCTCTCTCTCTCTCTCTCTCTCTCTCTCTCTCTCTCTCTCTCTCTCTCTCTTTCTTCAGCTGAAACCATGGATCAAGAAGGGTACTCAATCTTGTGTCAGGTATAAACCAACTGCTATTTGTAGGTACACTAAAACAACAATAAAGAATAAAAAAAAGTGAGGTTTTTATACATATCTTCTCTGGTCCAACATTCACAGCAATTAGCACGAATAAAATACAAAGAACTTTTAATAAACAGTTGATTGAAGATATTTATTCATATAATAAAAAAATTATTCGATAGATATTCTGTCTATTTACAAAAGGCTTTGATCTCCTCCAGAGTAGGAGCTTTTAATGGACATATATACGAACGAACCCTTGTCTCCTGAAGCGATGGGAACAGTGATATTCTGAAATCGACGCCATTTGCATAAACGAAGCTGGAAAAAGGACTCATTGGAGATATCTATTATGAATTGTTCCTTCATCTATAGGAGTGTGGGGAAGGTCTCGATAGGATACATGGCATCCTCCTTTTACAAAAACCGGGAAATGATTATCTTACAGAATTGAATAAATGGAAATAAAGACGAAAAATGATGAATATTCTCAAGGAATTGTTGGCTTAAAATGGACGAAGTGACCCTTGTTACTTCTCAGAAGCGCTGTCAGTCCACACCACCAACCCCCCTCAAAGTACACAGGAAGTCCAACAGCTAAAACAATGACTTATCGTCTTATAAAACAAATGATAAACGAGAGGACTTGTCTCGTACATAAAGAATTTACATAAAGAATTCGATATTGCATTGTAAGGGATTTGCATCATTTTAGTGTCGTACAACCAGTAAGTCGTTAGTGAACATGATCTCTGCACGGAATATGCAAATTCATTGCAATTCGTTATATATATATTCATTTATATGCATATAAAATTTATATTTTACTAGTATTTCCTATCATAACGTCAGTCGTTTGAGGATATCGCTAGAAAAATAATATAGAGAATCACTTACGTCTGACAGCAGCCAACTCCGGTGGCAACAGGGGAGACACTGTCCGAATGTGTAGATATGATAAGAAGGTTTTACAAGTAAATCGATTATCAGGTGTGGAATTGTTTTACAATTTCAGTTTATAAACTTTGATAAACATTTTCTTATGCAACAAAATTAAATTTAATGGATAGCGTTCCCGCAAAAGCAGTGGACCAGACAATAATAATCTTAAGCCACGAGTCAGACAGGAATCGGAGGATTGGGACGACGTTGTTTGTGTTTGCACCTACTCAGTATCTCGAAGAGAACACGTCATTTTCTTTTCTTATCTGTTTTATGCTCTATTTCTAACCTTTCATTCACTTTCAGTAAATAAGATACTTCATTTCTACCTCGGATTTACTTCCTACCTGATGTTCACACCCTGTTTTCCATGAGATTTAGGGGGTCGTACATTAATTTTTCCTCAGCTTTCACCAATCGTCGCCATAACACATTTATAATATATATATAAGTTGAAATAAGAAGAAAGGTTTTTGCTTCGAGAACTTCGCTTGAGAAACTTGATTAAGTAACTAATACTTTCCCCAAAATAAGTAATACGTTTTCATAGCAAATAATGAATCTTCATATTTCTGATGATTTGCAAGAGAGGGAACTCATTATTATTAGACTCTCTCTCCTGAACATTAATCAGAAAGGGAAATTTTCTACCATTCACTCCATTTCCGTCTCTGTCTTTTTACCAAAGCAGAGAGCAAAAGGCAGTGACTGAGAGACATATCTGTATGTGTTTGTGAGTAAGTCTATTACGACCCCGCACTCACTCAGACTGAAGTCTGAGTAAAGCGCAACAACGCCCCCCCCAAATCATGTGTTTACCCGTCGACGCTTTCAGCAGGAGAACGTGAATATGACCCCTGTAAATTGGTTACTATACTCATGTATATACCACTGATGTATACTCGATGTAGTATTCATTCTCTCCCTCGTGCGTTGTATTATTCTCCGCTTGTGATCTAACTCAGCAGCTCCTCTGTTCAGCCTTTGTTGATATGATAATAATTCTAAATATACTAATTTTACAATTTACTGTCAATTTTTTTATTTCCTTAAATTTACCATTCCTGATATCATTGCTCCAATAAAAATAAAATATGTCTCTATGAGAAGAGCCACAAATGAACCAAATTTGGAACTTAAATATTACAATATAATTGAAATTGTGTGTTTTTTCATTTCACTGTAATTTTATTTCTTCTCAGAAACTGCATTTAGTTATTTTTTTACTTTTTTTGTATCTTTTTGTCGTCATAATGGATCTGCCGAAGGAGAGAAAGAGAGTGAAGATACTCCGTTTTCTATGCGTCCATTTCAGTGCTTTATGTTCAAGTTGAAGGGATGACTACACCCGCTCTCTCTCTCTCTCTCTCTCTCTCTCTCTCTCTCTCTCTCTCTCTCTCTCTCTCTCTCTCTCTCTCTCTCCTCTCTCTTTTCTCTCGCTCTCTCTCTCTCTCTCCTTCGTTAATTCCGTTGGTTAACGGGACGAAAAAGAGTTTTATTTATTTATTATTAATTTTTTTTTACCGAACTGAGAGCAAATGGTTGTGTGAACTAAGTCTGTGTCTTTCTCTCACTCTCTCTCTCTCTATCTCCCTCTCTCTCTCTCTCTCTCTCTCTCTCTCTCTCTCTCTCTCTCTCTCTCTCTCTCTCTCTCTCTCAACAGACACTTGCAAAAGGTCACGTCGACCTTCTCTAAGCAGACCATCATCTGACTACGCCAGACTCTTAATTGTTGGGGCCGATGAAAATGCTTGGGATTTTTAAATAAGAGATTTTGAAAGAAAAACCTCCCTAATGAGGGTCACTGAAAGGTGGAAATATTTGTATTATAAAAAGACTCTAGACTGATCGAGTGATTATAGACGCTACTGAATGGTCTCATCGTACAGGGTGTCCATAAAATCCCAGTACCGTTCCGAGCAATAAATACTTCTAATGGTACTGGGACTTTTTGAACACCCTGTATTTCTTCATCAGAAAATATGCCTAGTATCTGACCAACTGATTGAGTAATTAGGTAGATTGAAGGGTCTGTGTTGTATATGGCGGCATAATCTGCAGGTTAATGATAGTATATGTAAAACATATATATGTAAACGATATATAGGCCTATTCATCAGAAATTAGGCGTGTACAAAGTAGTCTAGTACACATATTAAGGGCAGTTCTATCCACGGCATTCTATGATAAAAGAGGTACTTACTCATCTCCTTCATTACAAAATTAACTAAAAAGATTCACTTTCGAATACTCTCATAGATACCTATTGCATTTATATATATGGGGGCCTTTTTCTTGGCTGGTGGTGGTCGTAGTTAATAGATCTCTCCCTCTCTCTCTCTCTTTCTCTCAGCTTGACGATATGCCATGAATGCTCATGGCTCATCCTGGTCAGAAATGTCACAATGAAATGATAGAGAAATGAATAATTGATTAATACGGGGAATAAATGAAGAAAAATAAGAGATGAGTCTAAGATGGACAGGCAGGGATTCGAACAATATAGCTTTCCTATTATGATTTTAGACGTTTTAACTTGATGTAATTTTAGGACAAGATTTGTATCAGTTTGAGTTTCCTTCATAAATAATTCCTGTTGATTTTTTGCTTATTCTAATATTCAGTAGAATAAGATTATATATCTGTTCTGCGCATCTGCATCAATGCCTTGGTCAACATTCTAGATTCTATTTTGTCATGAAATTCACCTCCAGAAGGCAATGATTCCTCTCAGCAAAGGAGGTCGGGTCCTGTAATCCCCCCCCCCCCCCACCTCCTCTTTTCTAACCCGATTTGACATTCCAGGAATCCAATTGGAACCAGGTAAACCCAATTGACTCCAGGTCGTTCCTGGAGGCTCCAGCTTCAAGGGGTGTGTGAGATATCTTCGGCCATTCGTTCACCCAAATCTTGATTTATTTTTGGAAGGATATATATAGACTGCACACTATACTAGCTACATATATACCCCTGGCCCCAACCCCACCAACCTTGGGGCATTCCCCTCTCCCCTTCCAGTGACATATCAGAGGAGTTAATGTTTATACTCATGAAGTTGACTTGAAATCAAAGGTTGAATTTAATCCGTTTAAGCAGATATGTAGACTGATACTGAATAAAAGTGCACCTTTATCGACAATATTCTCTAATATATATATATATATATATATATATATATATATATATATATATATATATATATATATATATATATATATTGCGATAAAGGAAGTTAGTACTACGTGCATATTGCGATAATGAAAAAGACGACTGACCAATTCAGCCAGAATTGAATATACCTCTTTGTAAAACAATTGTTCATAGAAAAAACAAACACAAATAACAAAGTAATTTATATTTACATAAAAAGACTATTTCTGAAATAAATATCTCGGGGGGTTGGGGGGTGGAATTTGCTGAATGAACTTTGAATATTAATTTTGTTAAACGCATTTAGTTTCTGCCTCTTTTCTCTCTTTTTCTCCTCTGGAGGCGACAATAATACGACTTTTCTGCAGACACATATGGCTTTTCAGATTCTCTGTCTCTCTCTCGTAACAGCAGGACGCAAGACCGAACCTCGATAACTATAGCAAGGATTTAGCTGTTGTCATTCGTCACTTCTTCTCTGGACCCAAAAAACCACCTTCTGAACCCTGAAGAGGAAGTGATTGGAATTGATTTATTTTGTCATATGTGATTCCATTTCCCCCCGTCTTTCCCCCCACCTTGGGGAACACCAGATCAAGCAACGGAAAGTGAGGGTTGAGGGAAAAAAGTGACAGAATGTTGATGCGAAGAATCAATATAATACAGAATTTTTTTAAATATATGGGTATTTTCTCTTCACTGGCAGATTAGTATAAGTTACTATATAAGAAATGACTATTTCTGTAGAAATATCAGTTAGAATTAGAACGGAAAACTAACACCAAGACAGGAAACTTTATTTGTATAGGTGATAAATTCATTGATGAAGAAAAAAAAAGAGCTTTGTTTATGTGCTACTAAAATGCTTCAGATACTGATGGAAAATAGTTATAATTTGATGGGAAATAGACAGATACCGATTCAAAATGGACAGATATAGATGGAAATAGTCCGGATTTAATGGGAAATAGACAGATATTGATGGGAAATAGCCATATAGCAATGGAGAGTATCCAAAAAATGATGGGAGGATATCCATGTCTCGATGGGAAATCCTCAGATATCTATTGGAAATATTAGGATTTCGATGGGGAGTAGTCGGATACTGATGGGAAATAGCCAAATATTGATGGGAGATAGTCATATATCGACGTAAAATAACCAGATTTCTATGGGAATTAGGCATTGATGGGGAATAACCAGTTATTGATGGGAAAAGGGCTACTGGATTCCTATGACGTCCCCATCGCTATTGGTCTTTGAAAGTCTGAGGATCCTGACAGATATATAGCTCAACTCACGACCATGAAAATCCTGTAGGACTCTATTAACTGCAGGATCTCTCCCCAGAGATGACCCAGCGTCCTAACGTTGCCCCATAAAGCAGAAAATTAATTACGGACCAAAGGTTTAATGGGCTTCACCCTCTCCACCCCCCAGGGAGCCCCCAGAGTGTTTATCAACGGAATGAGATCTGCATAACGATGAGCAGGAGGCCTCATGGCTCCAGTGAGGTTCATTCCAGGGACTGACTGACTGACTGATGCCTCCTCTGGATTCCAGATCTGGGACTTCAGTTCTTCCACATTTTGACAGTATTCTGCAACTTGCAACTCAATGCACATTTTGATTTTAAACAGGAAACATTACCCACAAACACCAGGATTGCCAAAGTCATTCAAAGCTCTCCTAAGCAGGAGACAGGAACTTAGCCATGTGCTGGAAGCATTAGAACAATCAATACACAGAATTCAGCAGCAGCTACAGAACTGAAAAGTCCTCCAAAAGAGTCATTCAGCTTTCTGGCAACAATTAAGGACGTCCTGGGCCAAAGGAGATCTCTTACATGCAGTTGGTGGAAGGGTATGTAAGTGAAGAGCAGGGTCTGTGCCCTGGGTATCTGCTTATGACCATTTCTGAGTAAATTTTTAAAAAGGACAGTTTATTCACTGGGTTCTTGTATGAGAGTATGCTAAAGGTAAATGAAAGGTGATCAAATGTATCTGAAGATGTTCCTCCTCTCTCTCTCTCTCTCTCTCTCTCTCTCTCTGTCGTCAACAGCCGAGTCCTCTGCCTCTGTCAACCTTTTACACTCGAGGCCACTTGAGTTAGCTAGGAGTGCATGAGTAAAAAATGGGCAACAACTCATCTGGGAAAAACTGAGATATCTCTCTCTCTCTCTCTCTCTCTCTCTCTCTCTCTCTCTCTCTCTCTCGAGGTTCCAGGCCCACGAAGAAGCGAGGAGACGGAGATAGATATTGTCACCTTTGCTCTTAGGTGATGATGAAAGGTGGAATTCTTTTCACTCAGCTCTGATGACAGACGGGGGGGGGACACCTGGAACGAGACTCCTTCCACCAAACGGATTCCTGGAAGAAATGAACCAAACTGCTTCTTCTTCTTCTTCTTCTTCTTCTTATTCTTCTTCTTCTTCTTCAGTGCCAAACATCTTCGATAGAACATGAACTCTAGGCTGGAACGAAAAGGAAGGCTGGGAGAAGTGGCAGGTGCTGATGAGAGCTCTTTACACAAAAGATATAAATTACATATGCATGTCATTTGACAGAACTCTTCTTCTCTAAGATTATTGACGTCGTGGCTTCCAGACCATTCCAGAACAGAATAAAATCCCGGGTTTAAAGTCTTTTCTGATACGAATTAATTCACGCCCCTTCTCTCCTCCTAATGTGGATGGGACGTCCCCGATTTGAAAAAACACTTTTGTCTTTTAAGATTTCGTCTGATTCCAGTCTTTCTCTTCCTACCTTCCTCAATCCTTGGCCGTGACGGGTATAGAGAGAGAGAGAGAGAGAGAGAGAGAGAGAGAGAGAGAGAGAGAGAGAGAGAGAGCACCTCATATGAGAGTCCCACAGGAATAAACTCTGTCATACGAGCGACAGAAATCAGATGTTTCCTTTCTGGTGGTAATAAATAGTTGCTGACGTTAGACCATTTATCTTTAACATATTTTCTGATATGCCCCTCTCTCTCTCTCTCTCTCTCTCTCTCTCTCTCTCTCTCTTCAGCTGAAACCATGGATCAAGAAGGATACTCAATCTTGTGTCAGGTATAAACTTCTGCAATTTGCACATACCTCCATAGAGAGAAAGATATATATATATCTGTATATATATATATATATATATATATATATATATATATATATATATATATAGAGAGAGAGAGAGAGAGAGGACGAGAGAGAGAGAGAGAGAGAGAGAGAGAGAGAGAGACGTTTCTCCTGACTCATCATCATTAAAGACTTCAATCAGAATTAAAATCTCTCTCTGTGATAAACCTAATCAAAGGAATCCTGGAACGTAAATTTTCACACACAAAAAGTTAGGGACCTTTTGGGAACCACTAATTACCTTGTGACTGGAATGCTGGAATACTGGAATATTTCTGGAATTTTTACAAAGAAGCATTAAGAACCTTTCTGGAACCTCTAATTACTTTTTAACTGGAATGCTGAGATACTGGAATATTTCTGGAAGACTGGCCAATCTCCAACAAGGGAACTCAAGGGTAGATAATCCTTCGGTCATTATCTGGAAAAGGAAAAAAAGCTCCATTAGACATTGTGTAAAATTACTTAAGATAAAATATTATTGAAAATTAACATTTATTTTCATTAAATAAAGATTTTGAAGTCCAATTGAAAAAAATAGTGAATAACTAGTGTTTCAAAGTAAGTCTTCAAACACGTTTATATCATTTTATCTTAATTACTAAATATCTCTATCTCATTTCAATGACTAATTCACAGTCTTAGCAAAAAAGAAAATGAATAAAAATAAAAGTAAATACAAAGTCGAAATATTGAATTTATTAACTGGAAATATGAATCTTCCAGTGATATGTATCAGAATTTACTTTAATTTTAATGTAATACGATGTATTTACGATACAATAAGATATTTATTTCCTATTTCATACGTTAGAATTAACTTATCTTCTCGTACAGAATTATTATCATTATTATTATTATTATTATTATTATTACATTCTTTAACGTGCTATTATAGTGAATTTACTTCATTATTGAGGCTACTGAGAGAGAGAGAGAGAAGAGAGAAGAGAGAGAGAGAGAGAGAGAGAGAGGGTAATTGGCAGATTAACCATAAAATAATATTCTCTATCGTTCTAATTAACCAAAGCGTAATATCTACTCAGCTCCTCTATGGGTCCCAGTTGGCCAGTCGCCAGGAAAGAGGGACGCGTTCATTGGCTTAAAACCGTCAGCCCAAAACAGTCTCTTGAGAAAGCAGCCCCATGAACGATTTGAATCCTACTTGCATTGCATACGCGTAATGTGACTAATGCATTTGTTATGCATTACACTGCATCCTTGCTATGAGAATTACGACTGAATGAAGTGTAATAGAACAAGAAATGCTTTCACAAAATCCAGTGACTGTTTGTAAGCGTTTGGACATTTCCTGTGCTTTAGAGAAAGCAAATTATATATCCTTTGAAGTTGTGAATTGTCTAATATCTTATTTGTCTTTGTTGCTATCAAATAAGGTCTCGTTGGGACCAACCTTATGGAGCCCTTTGAGTACTGGACACACATATACATATATACATACATACACACCTACACACTTATACACATACATACATAAACATATATACATATAGGCCTACCGTTCACAGGAACGTTTCTGTAGTTGGCTAACTAGACCATGAAACCAGTTGAAAATATCAATTAACATTGTTAACTCAAAACACATTAAATTTGCCTCTAACGCACGGAATCGATCCCTGATGTTACAGAAATCTTAGTAACAGTCTTGACGGTCAAACCGACTGTTATAATTTTCAATTTTTTTTCAGCTAGCTTGACCTATTTTGTCGTTTTCGAAAATAATTAAGTTTTAACCAAAGCCTAAAGTCTACATTAACCTCAGACAAGAATTCTATATCACCACTAATCAAGTTTTAGTATAAATAGTTTATTGCAGTACTTTTAGTAGTTTCAGTACTTCTTACAACTTACAACATCTATGGTTATGGCAGAAGACATCTCCACTGTCACTTAATTTTAAATTTTAATATTCAAACCCCTATGGGTGAGAGTAAAAACTTAGCCATATAGTCTGAACTATGTGTAAAAAACTGTAGCTTAAACTTTATTTTACTATTAATCTTAAATAGAAAAATCACTAATCTAGATAATTTACAGTTTCTTACTTACACACTGACTTCGTAATAAATGGTACCAACATTAAATCAAGTCAAACCATCGTATTATTGTTGGTGGAAGGTTCCAGTTCTTCCAAAATGTAGTCATAATATTCACAGACATTTGACTCGCCACTGTATGTATGGATTAGTTTTAAACCCTTTATTATATTCTACAGTTAATAAACTGTATGACCAATATATAACTGTTAATAGGTTATCAAACATTCAAAATAGTTCAATTCAATTTCAAAACCTCAACCAGGGTACGTTAAGTAAGACCCATAGAACTTCGTATGTTCACCACTACCTTTGTAACTTTTATTAGTTCATTTTCATTAAAAACACCAATTAACTCACACAGTACAAGTACATCAGTTAAGACTGCTTTTAAGATTAGGTACCGCTCTCAACTCAAAATTCAGATTTCTGGTTTCCTTATGAAACTAGACTTCTTCCCAGACTAGACCGAGTCTTTCGTACTGTGCCGTGTGTGAACCTTAAAAACTCCAGCATGGTCTAATATCAATTAGGCATGGTCTAATACTACTTGGGCCTAGCCATCATAATCAGCCTAACAGTTAAAAGTGACAAGCAAACAAAAATAAGTGAGGGGTCTTTTTATAAACAAACAGTAAGGAAACTAGTACAATATCCTGCAAGGTTTTATGACATTTCTTATAACAAACACTGACAGGCTTACAGGAAAACTTCCGCCAAGAGAGATTTAGCACCTGTAGACCGAAGATTAACTCTTCCAAAACTAAATTCTTCAAAATCCACGTCCAAGATAAAATTATCTTCATTCCCTTTCCACAAACTTCAGGTTTAGTTCGCCAAATGAACTTCTGGGTTAGTTTTTCCCAAAATGCAGTTCGAGTTTATAACCTTGACCTGCAAACATGCAAAATAAGGCAGAGATTAGAATATCGTACTGGAATATTACATTTAAACATTTGGCACCAAATGTAACCTACTATGGGCTTCAGATACAGTGTAAGCACGTTTTTTGGCAATAACTCTGTAACGAACACCACAGTATCAGTACGAGATTTTGCTAAAGTGTATTACACCCAGTGCCGTAATTTATAAGGGTATCATGAATCACTAATTGTAAAGAATAAAGACACTTGTCCCTGTACCAAGAGGCAAAAACTCCATTAGCCAGAAATGGATACGAACACAACAGTTAAAAGCTCAGCCTAGCCTCTCCCCATCCACACCGCCACTCCCGTCCTTCTTCCTTCTCTCTCTCTCTGAAAGTTGTTTCAGTTTAAACTTTTGTAATAATATACATTTTTGTATATATCTAACGATCCAGTCGGTTGTTAACTGCCAGTTGACTGATTTATTTATGCATTAATCCGCTCATCTGTGTGTGTGTGTGTGTGTGTGTGTGTGTGTGTGTGTGTGTGTGTGTGGTACTGGTACCTAGTGTAAATGGTTATTAGAGTGAGAGATATCTGATTGTATGGAGGAGCAGTAAAACGACAGACACTATGAATTATAGTAAAGCAACTGTTATATGTGCATCGGTATAGTTCATTTTCTCCGATGGAAAAGGGAAAATCATCGCTGAGAGAGAGAGAGAGAGAGAGAGAGAGAGAGAGAGAGAGAGAGAGAGAGAGAGAGAGAGGTCTTATGGAAACGTACACAGAAAAAAAGTGAGGTTTTTATACATATCTTCTCTGGTCCAACATTCACAGCACTTAGCACGAATAAAATACAAAGAACTTCTAATAAACAGTTGATTAAAGATATGTATTCATATAAAAAAAAGATTCGATAGATATTCTGTCTATTTACAAAAGGGCTTTGATCTCCTCCAGAGGAGGAGCTTTTAATGGACATGTATACGACCCCTTGTCTCCTGAAGCAATGAAAGCAGTGATGGTATCCTGAAATCGACGCCATTTGCATAAAGGAAGCTGGGAAAAGGACTCTTTTAGAGATATTTATTATGAATTGTTCCTTCATCTACAGGAGTGTGGGGAAGGTCTCAATAGGATACATAGCATCCTCCTTTTACAAAAACCGGGAAGTGAATATCCTGCAGAATTGAATAAATGGAAATGAAGACGAAAAATGATGAATATTCTCAAGGAATTGTTAGCTTAAATGAACGAAGTGACACTTGGTACTATTCATAAGCTCCGTCAGTCCCCTCCCCCACCCCTGAAAAAAAAAAAAAAAAAAGTACCAGGAAGCCCAAGCAGCTAAAACAATGACTTATTGTCTTATAAAACAAAAGATAAATGATAGGACTTGTCTCATACATAAATAATTTAAATAAAGAATTGAACATTGCATCGTAAGAGATTTGCATCAATTTAGTGTCGTACAACCAGTAAGTCATACGTGAACATGATCTCTGCAGGGAATATGCAAATTCATTGCAGTTCGGTATATACATGTTCATTCATATACACAAAAACCTTATATTACTAACATTTCCTATCATAACGTCAGTCGTTTGAGGAAATCGTTAAAAATAAATAAATAAATAAAAAAAAAGAGAGAGAAACACTTACGTCTGACAGCAGCCAACTCCGATGGCAACAGGGAATACACTGTCCGAATACGTTAACATGACTAGAAGGTTTTAAAAGTAAATCGATTATTAGGTGTTGAACTAATTTAAAATTCTAGTTTATAAACTTTTACAAACATTTTCTTATGCAATAAACTTAAATGTAATGCATAGCGTTCCCGCAAAATCAGTGGACCAGACAATATTAATCTTAAGCCATAAGTCAGACAGGAATCAGAGGATTGAGGCGCCGTCTGTTGTGCTTGCATCTACCCAGTGTTTCGAAGAACACGCGACATTTTCTTTCTTTTCTGCTTTATGCTCTATTTTTAACTTCTCATTCACTTTTAGTAGATAAGATACTTCATTAGTATCCCAGATTTACTTCATACTTGATGTTCATACCCCGTTTTCTATAAGATTTAGGGGGTGTACATTAATTTTCCTCAGCTTTTACAATCGTCGCCATGACATATTTATCACATATATAAATAAAAATAAGTCGAAAGGTTTTTGCTTCGAGAACTTGGCTTTGGAAGGAAGACAGCAGTCGCTTGAGAAACTTGATTAAATAACTAATACTTTCCCGAAAATAAGTAACACGTTTCCAAAGCAAATAATGAATCTTCATAAACTCATATATATATCTGATGATTCGTCGAGAGATCTCATATCAACAAAGGCAGAACAGAGGAGCCGCTGTATTAGATGACAATTGGAGAATAATACAACACAGTACAACCACAATACAATGCACGAGGGAGCGAATGAATACTGCATCGAGTATAACATCAGTAAATATACATAAGTATAGGAAACCATGACAAGGGTCATATTCGCGTTCTCCTGCCGAAAGCGTTGACGAGTATACAGAGATGATTTCGGGGGGAGGGGGTGGGGGGCGTTGTTGCGCTTTTCTCAGACTTCAGTCTGAGTTAGGGAGTGAGAGGGCGCTAATGACGCACACACACGTTGTTTGTTGTTGTTGAGGATTAAGCTGGCTTTATGCCAGCACGGGCTCTTGCTCATAGAGCAGCCCGTAGGTCATTTGATTTTTTTTTTTTTTTTTTTTGGTTTTTTTTTTTTATGTAAATGTGATTTTTAAGGATATGAGGTGAGCCTTTATTTATGATTCTATGGGTTATGCATGTGAGAGTGTATGATTACAAAAGGAAAGGAAAAGGTGAACAGGCAAGGTTACAAACCCCTTTAAACCTTAAGGTACCCATTAGTAGAAGATAAAGATCGATAGTAGCGAGCCCTGGCGAGTCAGAGATAGCCAGTAAGGAAATCGAAAAATTTATAGTCGTAGAAAAACGGAAAAAAAAAACACACAACTCTATGGGGTTCAAGTACCACATTTCACTTTACGATAATAGAAAAAAAGCGCCGATCGATAGTAATAGAGATTCGACGAGAGAAAAACGAAATATTATAAGTTTTAGAGAAACCAAAACAAAAGTAAACAACAGCTTAAGCGGTAGTTAGAGTGACAGTTGAAATATTCGGTCGTTAGACGTGAGGCGGCCGAAAAACGGAGGGGAAATGAGGATTGTTTAGTAATAGAAAAAGCAGTAAATGCTACAAACAGCACTTTTCACGAAGGAGGTCTTCTGGAAGACTGATCTCTAGGTCCAACAGAACGTGGACGAGCTCAGAGAACAGTTGATGATCGTTCTATTGCAGAATGATTACATGCTCTTGAGGAGTTCTGAAACGAAATTCTGATTGGAGGAAATCATCTGGGAGGGAGATCTCAAAGTTGAGGGCTTCTTGGAAGATCTCTGTTAACAGTCGTTCATTAAAAGTGTAGTGTTTGTCGGCGAGAGCTCTATGTATGAAGTCATTAAATTCATCATAGGTCATTAGGAGCTTGTTTATTCCTTGTTCTCCTACGAAGCGGAATTCACTTCCAGAGGCGACTGATTTGAGTTTTGCTTTGCAGGTCTGGATTTCCATGTCTTGCTTAACTGGGAACTCCTCTGTTTGTGTTCCCATTTCCTTATGCAAAATGGGAGCTACAGCCGGTGTCTGGATTTCCATTTCTTCAACTGTAGGTTCTTCCGTCTGAGTTCCTGCTTCAACACGAGCAGGAATCGGCATTGTCGGCGGTGCAAAGGCTGGGGGTACAACCTGAGGGGTTGGGGGAATAACCTTAGGGGTCGGGGGGGTTGGAAGGGGTTTGGGAATTGGAGGTTGGAGGGAAGGAGAGGATGAGGGGTTTGGGATATAATGACGAGGTTTGTGTCGTCTTGGGGGCGATGGTGTCTTTCTCGAGGTCTTGCTGGCGGTGGGTAGATGCCCTTCATCCTCCAGATTTTTTCCAGTCTGACAGGGCACCCCTTGAACCATGCATGATGTGACTGGTGGCAGTTTGGGCATCGGGCAACAGTGTGGCCCTTTGCTTTGAATTTGGCAAGGCATATATCCGTCTCATGCTTTTGGCTACAAAATACCGCAGACATGCTGGGCTGTGCTCTCTCTTCTGTGATGCCCAAACTCTGGCACTTGAAACACCTTAGAGGTTCAGGAATGAAGGCTTCGGTCTTGTAGGTACCAAGGATCCCAAGGCTGATGAAGTCTGGGATTTTGCCCTTGAAAGTGGCCTCAACCTTTAAAGTTTGCTCATCTGTTCCATCTTTGTTCTTCACGGTGCAACGTGAAGCAGTCATTATTCCTGGCACTTCCAAAATTCGGTCCAAAGTGACGTACTTAGGGACCTTGTAGATCATTGCCTGCGATATCTTGGCGGCTGGGTCTAAGATAAGACATGAGGAATCCATTTTTAAGAGTTCTGCAGACTGTTCATCTTTCGGGGTAATAATAAATTCCCCTATGAGATTCGGCCGGGCCTGAAGTTTTGCAGTGGGATATTTCTTCTCGAGTGCTAGAACTGCCGCGTAGGATGTTCGATCTTGCTGGGAAATTGTCCTGAATTTGGGAAGTGTCTTGGTAGGTGGTGCAGAAGTCGAGGAGTACGGGAGATTGATGACACTCATAAGGGCGTTTTTCCTTTTCTTTTGGACTTTCTGAAAGCCTTGGTCGTCGGGAGAGGGCGGGTCCACATGCTGGGGTCAGGAGGCGTCGGACGCTTCACTGCCATCGACGTAAATTTGGCTAATAAGCCTTTAAAGATTATATGCTTTTGTTAGTCTTGCGTGTGTTGGGTTGCAACTCCTAAATTTGCGTCCTGCCCGGAATCTGTCAAAAATAAGTTGCTCGAATAAAAATAGAATAATTTTTATGGGAAGAGCCATATGTGAACTAATTTTAGATCTTAATATTACAATATCAACAAAACGTTGTGTGTTTTTTTTCATTTCACTATAATTTTATTTTTCTCAAAAAACTGCATTTAGTTATTATTTTTTTTTTTTGTATATATTTGTCGTCATAATGGATCTGCCGAAGGAGAGAAAGAGAGTGAAGATACTCCGTTTTCTATGCGTCCATTTCAGTGCTTTATGTTCAAGTTGAAGGGATGACTACACCCACTCTCTCTCTCTCTCTCTCTCTCTCTCTCTCTCTCTCTCTCTCTCTCTCCTTCGTTAATTCCGTTGGTTAACGGGACGAGAAAAAGTATTTGTTAATTATATTATATTTTTTTTTTTATTTTTTTTTACCGAACTGAGAGCAAAGGGTTGTGTGAACTAAGTCTGTATGTATATATATATATATATATATATATATATATATATATATAATATATATATATATATATATATATATATTCAATGTCTCTCTCTCTCTCTCTCAACAGACACTTGCAAAAGGTCACGTCGACCTTCTCTAAGCAGACTGTTATTATTAAGATCCTAATACTTTTCTACGCCAGACTCTTAATTGTTGGGGCAGATGAAAATGCTTGGGTTTTTTAAATAAGAGATTTGAAAGAAAAACCTCCCTAATGAGGGTCACTGAAAGGTGGGAAATATTTGTATTATAAAAAGACACTAGACTGATCGAGTGATTATAGACGCTACTGAATGGTCTCATTGTACCACGGTGTCCATTAAGTCCCAGTACCATTCCGAGCAATAAATACTTCTAATGGTACTGGGAGTTTTTGGACACCCTGTATTTCTCCATCAGAAAATATGCCTAGCATCTGACCACCTGATTGAGTGATTATACATGTTTATAGAAGGGTCTGTTATAT